>NW_003852405.1:6752622-6764415 GCF_000181295.1 Otolemur garnettii
GGAAAATGGGGCTCACAGAGCAGAGACCCGAGGACGGCCTGGAGCTGATGCTGCCTCAGATGGAAGGAAAATGAGTCTCTTCTTTACATAGCCCCAGGAAACGGAATTCTCTCAAAAAGCCAGAGAAGTTGGTGTGATACTCAAAGCTCCAGCTGGGACCACGGCCCCAGCGAATATCTTGATTTGGGCCATATGTAATTCTGAGCAAGGAATTCACCTAGCTATGCTTAGTTTTTGACCTACGGAGGCAGTGAGATGCTAAATAGGCGTAGTTCAAGCTATTAAGTTTGCTGTGATTTGTTACACAATAATAGAACACTATTTCATTTGGCAAGCGAAGTAACCACACGCCTGTATTAGATTTAAAATGTCTTCCAGGCATTCAATAGGAGATGTCAGGCAGGGCGTTTTTTATTCCAGTGTGGAGTTTAGGGGAGAGTCACAGGGAGGCTTCATGATTGTGCCAATATTTCAAAGAAAATGAAAAACTATGGAGCAACAGACTGACAATGGTCTCATCCCATGGTGAAGACAGGGAAAAGGAGAAAAAAAATGCTCCTGTCCTCCAAGAACTTATGATTTAAACTCGGGAAACAAGATCTGCTTCATTGAATATAAGATACAATCAGAAGAAAGCTGCTTTAATAAACATTCCAAATAAAGTCTACTTTATCACTATTTTATTATAAAACCAAAGAATATGTGCAAGTTGATTTTTTCCTATTTATTTATTTATTTATCATTTATTTATTTATTTTGCAGTTTTTGGCCAGGGCTGGGTTTGAACCCACCGCCTCTGGCATATGGGGCCGTCGCCCTACTCCTTTGAGCCACAGGCACTGCCCTACTTGTTGATTTTTTTCTCTTTCTTTTCTGTTTATTGATTGTTTAAGTAGAAATGTACAGTCAGATGCTAGGGTTCATGTCTGAAATCTCAGCAGTTTGAGAGGTCAAGGTGGGAGGACCACTTGAGGCTAACAGGTTGAGATCAGCCTGGACAACATAGCCAGATTCTGTCTCTACAGAAACCAAAAAATATATATCTAGGCATGGTAGCACATGCCTATAATCCCAGCTACTCAGAAGGTTGAAGTAGGAGGATCTCTTGAACCCAGGAATTTGCGGTTATGGTAAGGTGAGTGACACCTGAAGAGAGAGAGAGAGAGAGAATTTAACAAAAAAGAAAAAGATGGTAATTCTTTTACTGCTTTTTTTGACTTTCTCTTTTCCTTAGAAATTCTTTTTAGCTTAATCAAGAATTTATTTTCCATGATCTTTCTAACTCGTCCAGAACTCCAGAACTTATAAATATTTGAGAAATCATTTAACACTATTCCTTTATTTTAAATACAGGAAAACTGAGGAACCTACAGGTTCAGATGCTGGTAAAAAAGCCCTGGCAGGAGTTAAAATCTCTCCTTATCCAGACCCTGTTCTTCATGGGCCATGCAACATTGTATTGCATCTCTGTACCTGTGACCATTTCATTTTGGGGAGAAGAAAGAATGATGTAATCTGCCTGATGGTATTGACGTTCCTTTAATGCCTTCATCTGGTAAGTTACATTCAGTTTAGCTTTTAATATTTTATAAACAAGAAAGACACTAAAACTGGGTTAGGGCCTTGTTAAAAGTATTTAGAAGGCACATCCCGGTAAAAATGTTGTATGTAGACCCATGGAATTTGTAGTGAAATGCACCTCAGGAACCATCAGCACTGGTTATTTTTACCGGCTTCTTCTACTGCCTTGTTAGTCTTGATAATGAATAATCGTAAACTATTTCTGGAAGTTTAGTGAATTTACCAATTTATTTTTGCATTTCTTTCCAGGCATGGCAATGAAGGAGATAAATGTAGGAAGATGAGAACTATTGATCACTGGAAGAAAACAAACCTCAGCCTCTTTGTGCAGTGACAGCATAGACTTTGCTATTGTGATTTCTCTCCTATGTGAAAGCTATCAATAGCCTTGGGTCAAATTGTTTCTTAGGAGAAGGTAAGAAATAGTCCATTGCTGGTTATTTGATTAGGTTGTCCTTTTTTTGTTTGTTTTTGAGATAGAGTCTCATTCTGTCATCCTGGGTAGAGTCCTTTGGCATCATCATAGCCCACAGCAAACTCAAAGTATTGGGTTCAAAGGATTCTCTTCCCTCAGCCTTCCAAGTAGCTGAGACTACAGACCCCTGCCACAAAGCCCAGCTAGTTTTTCTATTTTTAATAGAAATGGGGTCTTGCTCTTGCTCAGGCTGATCTCAGGAGATCCACCTGCCACAGCCTCCTAGACTGCTAGGATTACAGGCGTGAGCCACCGCACCCAGCCTGATTAGGTTGAGTAGAACTGGGCCATTAAGAGAATAACCACAGCAACTCAAGAAGGGGTTTTCAGTGTAGTTTCCAGTTATTACGAAAGTGCAGATTGTTGGTGTGCAAGTTTAAGAGTTCTCTTCCTTCAAGTGGATTCTAATCTAAAAAGAGAATTAGGCCTTATTTCGTCTTTAGCATGATGATACCCTAAAGAGAGGGGGAGGAATGTGACATCTGCAAACATATTTGTTAAGTAGGTCAGTCTGCGGACCAGATTTTTCATTTTGTTATGAAAGGAATAAGGTATTTTGAGCACGTTTATTCCTAGAAGAATGGAGTTGAAATCTTAAGTTTCTCTATTACACAGTTTTAGGTTTTGTTTTACAGCCACAGCTCCTAATTAGTAGTTAAGTGAAGAGAAAAATAAAGCTTAGCATCTACCAGGCCCTTTTCATTTGTATGTGTAGAACTGTCTCATGTTTTTTTGCTGGAACTCAGTTTTACCAAACTGGTGTTTTACTTGGCTGGGTTACATTTTTATTTAAATAAATTGAGAAATTTAAGAAACATGAAATAGAAGGTTTACTGTATTCAGGACAGTTCAGGAAAAAAGGGGGCTTAAATAGCTAGCCATATATATTCTGAATATTAGCTACAAAATAATAGCTCTTTGAATAGTCAAGGCAGGGAAGTAATACTACAAAATTTTCCTCTTGGGTTTTATAGAATACTAATTTTTTAAAAATATAAAAAATGGAAATTATGAGATTTTAGAGAATTGCTGTCTCAATAAACCCATACGTATGAAAATATATACAGGTACACCTCATTTTAGCAGACTTTATAGAGCTTCCTGACACTGCATTTTTTAACAAATTGGAGGTCTGAGGCATTTTTCTAACAGCGTGCACTCACTTTGTGTCGCTGTGGCACCTTTCAGTAACTCTCACAATATTTCAAACTTTTTCATTATCATTAGGCCTGTATAGAGATGTGTGATTGGTGAGTTTTGATGTTATTATAATTGTTTTGGGACACCATGAACCAGGCCCACATAAAATGAGATACGTAACAGATAAATGTGTATGTTCTGACTGCTCCACTGGGCCAACCGTTCTCTTATCTCTCTCCCCCTCCTTTGGGCCTGCCTAGTCCCTTATACGCAACAATATTGAAATTAAGCCAATTAATAACCCTGCAATGGCTTATAAGTGGGAGAGGTGCATATCTCTCACTTTACATTTAATTTTAAAGCTAGAAAAGCTTAGTGAGAAAGGCATGTTGAAAGCTGAGATAGGTCAAGCGCTAGGCTTCTTACACCAAACAGTTATCCAAGTTGTGAATATAAAGTACAGTTATGAAAGAAAATTTAAAGTGCTATTCCAGGGAACATATCAGTAATAAGAATGCAAATCAGCCTCATTGCTGACATGGAAAAAGTTTCAGCAGTCAGGATAAAGGTCAAACCACCACAACATTCCATTAAACCAGAGGCTAACCCAGAGGAAGGTCTTAACTCTTTTCTTAGGTCTTTTATTAATTATACTAAAGCAACTTTTGCTTGTACTCTAAAAATGGAACAGCAAAGCCTGGGTAACATCATGTCAGTCTGCAGCATGGTCAAGAACTATTGCTCAGATAAAATGATTTCTTTCAAAATGTTACTCATCACTGACAATGCATTTGGTTCCCCAGCAGCTCTGATGAAAATGTACAAGGACCGCTCGGCTCCCGTAGCTCAGAGGTTAAGTGGGTTCGAACATACACCAAGGCAGGTGGGTTTGAACCTGGCCTGGGCCTGCTAAACAACAATGACAACTGCAACAAAAACACAGCCAGTGTTGTGGTGGGCACCTGTAGTCCCAGCTACTTGGGAGGCAAGAGAATTGCTTGAACCCAAGAGTTTGAGGTTGCTGTGAGCTGTGATGCCACAGCACTCTACTTAGGGGGACATAGTGAGACTCTGTCTCAAAAAGAAAAGGTAATGTACAAGGAGATTAATGCTGTTTACATGCCTCCTTACATAAGATCCATACTGCAGCCCATGAATTAAGGAGTAATTCTGACATTCATTTTTTTATTGTTTGAGAAATGCATTTTGTAAAATTATCGTTTCCATAGACAGTAATTCCTCTGATGGATCTGGGCATCACGAATCGAAAACCTTCTGAATATCAGGATTTGTATTCTAGATCCCATTAAGAACATTCATGATTCATGGGAAGAGATAAAAATATCAACATGAACAGGAGTTTGAATAAGTTGATTCCAGCCATCCCTGACAACCTTGAGGGGTTCAAGATTTCACTGAAGGAAGTAACCTGAGATGTGGTGGAGATAAAAGAACTAGAAGCAGAGCCTGAAGATGTGACTGGATTGCTACATTCTCATCTTGAAATGTGTGTGAATGAGCAGCTGCATATTATGGATGAGCAAAGAAAGCATTTTCTTGGGAAGGACAGTACTCTGGCGAAGATTCTGTGAACATTGTTGAAATGACAACGCCAGCTTAATGGCGAATTTAGTTCATAAAGCAGCAGCAGAGTTTGAGAAGATTGAATCCAATTGAAAGAAGTTCTACTGTGGATAAAATGCTATTGACAGCATCATATGCCACAGAGAAATTGTCTTATTTTAAGCAACTGCCATAGCCACCCTATCTTTAGCAACTATCATCCTGATCAGTCAGCAGGCATAAAGTGGAGTCAAGACCCTCCACCAGCAAAAAGATTACAATTATCTGAAGGCTCAGCTGATCATTAGCATTTTTTAGCAATAAAGTACTTTTTATTTACAGTATACAGGTATATTTGCCTTTTTAAGGTAGTGCTATTGAACCACTTAATAGACTACAGTATAAATATAACTTTTATATACACTAGGAAATCAAATATTTCATGTGACTTGCTTTGTTGCAATATTTATTTTATTGTGGTTGCTAGAGTGCCTTGGTGTCCACCGAGCTCACAGCAGCTGTAAACGCCTGGGCTCAAGAGAGCCCAGTATATGAAGGTACGTACTGTTGATGTTAAACTTGACAGTGACCAGCTCATGTCTGTCAGGTTCATCCAGTATAAATTCACTCTTTATCTTTCCCTTTTCATAATCTAACAATCTGTACAGCCCACACTTAATGAGTGGGGAGTTAATATGCCTCTCCTTTGAGGGAAGAGCATTTTTAAAAAACTATTTGCAATTCTTCTGCAAGAGAGATTTGTCTCTTTTTCATTTGTTTGTTTGCTTAATCATGTATCAGAATGAGATCATAGATATCTATTTTTACTTTGGTTTATAATCCATTTTTTTTTCTCAAATCATTTCAGGTGTGGCCATTTGGTAATCCTCAGTTTGCTCCTATATCCCTTTGTAATACCTGTCATCATTGCCAAGTTTGTTTTTAAACATTTTCTTACTTTCTGGCAATATAGAAGCTCTGTGTTCCTCTCATAAATTTCCTGTTCCAATCCAAGAACCAGCTGTTCTTCCAAGGAGCCCGGGTTTCATTTATTGAAAAATGGTACATGTATTAGAACTGAAAATCAGGGTTCTGGGTGTGTTCAAAATCTGGGTTCTGAGGTGCCATTACTTTTATGCCCTCTCCACTGGCAGAGCAAGGAGATAGATTTTGTATATAACATATCTATAAGTCTAAATGCAGCCATAGGCATCTGTCTTAAGCTAAGAATGATTTTATACTGATATCTCCAACTCTATTCCAAGTACATGGGCCACTGTAGTCTTCCCCCTTGCTTATCTGCAACCTACTCCAGTGGTGAGAGACCTGTCTTCTATCACCTGCCACCCCTACTTAATCCTCCCGTTACAGTATACATGTATTTTACTTAGAGAATCACTAACTTATATATCAATTGAGAACAGTTTTATAAACTAGAGTGTACAGTAGTCATGTATGGTTCTTTTTGCCTTAAAGAGAATAGAGTTCCACTCCAGTCTCTACTCCTTTCCAAAATCTTATATCATACTTTTTTTTCTCTGGCCCCTTTCCGTGAAGTTGGTTCATACATTTGTAATGAGTTTAGATTTGTTCATAATATTCTGCATTTCATTCTGGGATTGATGGGCCCTGAAATGATTTTTTAAATTTGCCATACATTGAAGGTTTTGTGCTGTTTTTACTGTACATTTTATGCTATAAAGTTCACCCGTTTTATGTGTACAAATTAATGGCTTTTATATAGAGAGAGTTGTTTAATCATCATGACCATTACCTCTCAATATGGCAGCAGCCACGAGAAGGGTGAAGATCGTTCTTCCATGATACCTTAGTCTGACCTTCTATATACACAATTTCCACTCAACAAAGGAGGGGTTGTAAGGAATGCCACTGTTCTATGATGATGTGGGTTCATCGTAGAATATGCAATTTTGATGGATAGCTCAAATCGCATGGTCATTTAACCTAGTCAGGCATTCACTTTTGTCCACATTTTAATAATCAACCAAGAACTGTTTCAAAGGAAAAACAGGTATTTTCTAAAGAAGAATGTTGCTTCAATACCTTGTGGTACAAAGGTAGAAGTCTCTTATTGGGAATCACTAGAGGGGCCCCAGTGAACCAGCAATGTTGTGAGCATCATTGAATTTGTCACATAGGGCCTTGTGATAAAGCAATTTGTACTGCATCTTGGACAGCTGGAAAACAGCAAGGGTATAATGCCTCCTAAATTAAAAATAAAGCAAAAAACAAAACAAAACAAACAAAAAAAAAACTGCCATGACTTTATTTCTTTAATAATGTCTGGATACATGTTAGGATGTGCACTAGATTCTTGAGTCAGCTTTGCAGACGATGATAAGCTATGAATCATGGGAAGAAGTGACAAGTGCACATTTGTATTGGCCTAGGTAGCAGTGAAGTGAGAACAAACACAGCTTTTGAGCAGGTCAAGAACTATAGGAGGGGGTCTTCAGAAAGAGACTACTAAACGTATGTTTTAGGTAGAGAGAAAAAGTCCTTACCGCTTAAATTGGCCTAAAGTGATTCTTCTCAGCGAGTTTCAGAGCAAGGTACTTTTGGTGAAGGTCAAGTACTAAAGATGGATACAAACCTTGCCCTTGATTCCCAGAATCAAGTAGGTGATGAAATACCAAGTAGGTGTTTACAAGCATAAGACATAATTTAAAAAGATGTTTTATAACATCAAATTATTCCTTCTCAAAAACCTCTAAATTTTGGAATTATTTAAATTTCAAAATATTAAGGGGGTACAAATGTTTTTGTTACTTGGATAGCTTTTATACTGCGTAAGTCAGGGCCATTAGTGTGCCCATCAGCCAAATAATGTCCACTGTACACGGTAGGTAGGTTTTATACCTCCCCTTCTCCCTCATGTCCCCTCCTTGACTTCCAAAGACTTTTGCTTCTCTCTGTGCCCACATGCCCATCAACTAATTCCAAATAATTAGAAAGTACATGGCATTTGTTTCTCCATTCTTGAGGTACTTCACTTAGGGTAAAGGTTTTGAGTTCCATCCAGATTGCTGCAAAAGACACTGATTAGTTTCTTTTTATGGCTGGGTAGTACTCCATGGGTGTGTGTGTGTGTATGTGCCATATTTTGTTAAATCATTCATGAATTGATGGGCACTTAGGTTGATTTCACATCTTTGCAGTTGTGAATTGTGCTACAATAAACATGGGAGGGCAGGTGTCTTTTGTATAAAATGACTTATTTTCCTTTGGGGAGGTACTCAGTAGTGGGGTTGCTGGATTAAACAGTAGTTCTATGTTAGTTCATTCAGGAATCTCTGTACCCTGTTCCACAGAAGTTATACTAATTTGGAGTCCCACTAAGAGAGTACAAATGTTCCTCACTCTCAGTATCCATGCCAGAATCTATTGTTTTTGAACTTTTTAATAATAGCCATTCTGACAGGGGCAAGGTGATATCTCATTGTGGTTTTAATTTGAATTTCCCTGGTGGTTAGTGATACTGAGCATTTTTCATGTGCTTTTTGACCTTTTTGCTTTTTTTTTTTTTTTAATAGACAGTGTTCTCGTCTTTTGTTGACTTTTTAATAGGGTTGTTTGGTTTCTTACTAACTTGAGTTCTTTGTAGATTCTGGATATTAGTCCTTTACTAAATATATAGTTTGTGAATATTTTCTTCCATTCTGTAGATTGTCTACTAGATTTAAGCAAAAAGATAAACAAAAGCATTGTAATTTGGGGGACTTCAACACCCCACTGACAGAGGGACAGAGCATCGAAGCAGAAAATAAACACTGGAATTAAACAAGACTCTAGAACGAATGGACATAGAGACATTTACAGACCATTCTACACAAAAACTATTGAAATTCTCCAAGATTGATCATATCTTAGGAAACAAAGCATGTCTCAAAAAATTCAAAAGAATCAAAATCATACCATGTATCTTCTCATACCACAGGGAAATAAAACTAAAAATCAATTCCAGGAGAAAGACTGAAATTTATACAAAGTCATGGAAATTAAATAATCTGCAGCTGGATGATTATGGGTCAATAATTAAAGTAACATGGAAATCAAAAGATTCCTCAAACTGACTGACAAGGGAGCACAAGCATTCAAAATCTATGGGATTCAGTAAAAGCAGAGCTAAGGAGAAAATCGATGGACTTAAATGCCTAAATCAAAAAGACTAAAAAATCAAAAATTAAACTAAGATCATGTCTCAAGGAACAAGAAAAGGAAGAAGAAGCCAATCAGAAGCCAGAAGAAGAAAACAAGTAACAAGGCTCAGAACAGACTAAATGCAATGGAAAACAAACGCACACAAAAATAGGAAGGATCAAGGAAACAAAAAAATTGTTTAATAAAATAAATAAGATCAATAAACTTCTTTCTAAAATAACCAAGAAGAAAAAAGATGCAAATAAGCTTAATCAGAAATGGAAAAGGAGATACTAAAAATGATACCACAGAAATACAAAGTATCATCTGTGAATACTATGAAGATATTTTGGTACATAAACTGAAAAACAGAGGAAATGGACTAATTCCTGGAAACATAGGACCTCCTAAGACTCCATTGGGAAGAATGGAACTCCTGCATGGACCAATAATGAGCAGGGATATTGAAACAGTAATAAAAAAATCTCCCAACCAAAAAAAGCCCTGGGCCAGATGGATCCATGGTGGGATTCTAGCATCCCATCACAGAAGAGCTGGTACACACACTGCAGAGATATCCATAACATCAAGAAGGAGAGATCCATGTGAAATCATTCTGTGAAACCAGAATCACCTTGATATTAAACCTGGGAAAGGACACAATTAAAGAGGAAAACTATAGGCCAATATTCCTTATGAAAACAAATACAAAAATCCTCAATACAATACTAGAAAGCAAGTTCAAAAGGACATAGTAAAAAACATCCATCATGATCAAGAGGGCTTCATCCCAGGGACGCAAGGATGGTTCAACATACGTAAATCAATAAGTGTGATTCACCACATAAACAGAAACAAAATCAAAGACCACACGATCATCTCAATAGATGCAGAAAAACATTCAACAAAACCAAGCACCCTGTCATGGTAAAAACTCTCAGCAAATTGGGTACATAAGGAACATATATCAAAATTATAAAAGTCACAAATGACAAACTCAAAATTATACTGAATGAGGAAAAGATGAAGGCATTATCCCCTAGAAATGGAACAGGGTGGGGTGCAGTGGCTCACACCTATATTACCAGCACATTGAAAGGCTCAGGTGGGTGGATTGCTTGCTTGTGCTCAGACATTTGAGAACAGCCTGAGCAAGAGTGAGACCTGTCTCAACTAAAAATAGAAAAAAATAGCCAGGCATGGTGGTGGGGGCCTATAGTCTCAGTGACTCAGGAGGCTGAGGCAAGAGGATCACTTGAGCCCAATAGTTTGTGGTTGCTATGAGCTAGGCTGGCACCATGGCACTCTACCATGGTGACAGACTGAGATTCTGTCTCAAAAAAGATAAATAAATAAATAAAAATTAAAAGAAGAACTGAAACAAGACAAAGGTGCTCACTGTCACAGCTTTTATTCAGCGTAGTACTGAATCAAGTACTGAAGTCCCAGCCAGAAAATCAAACAAGAGAAATAAAGGGAATCCACATTCGGAAGGAGGAGGTGAAACTATCACATTTTGCTGACAATGTGATCTTGTATCTAGAAGATTTCACCAGGAGTCTCCTGAAATTGATAAGTAAATTCAGCAAAGTCTCAGTTTATAAAATCAGTGTACACAAATCAGTAGCATTTCTGTATAACAGTAACCGTCAAGCTGAGAGTCAAATCAAAGATAAATACCATTCACGACAGCTGTAAAGAAAATAAAATACCTTGGAATACACTGAAGCAAGGAGATGAACCATCTCAGTAAGAAGAACTACAGAATGCTGTTGAAAGAAATCACGGATGGCGCAGACAAATGGAAAACATACCAGGCCGTGGACTGGTAGAATCGACGTTCCTACTATGTCCGTACTGCCCAGAATGATTTACAGATTGAATGCAATCCCTATCAAATACCAACATCATATTTCACAGACGTAGGGAAAATAATTCTATGTTTCATTTTGGCATTTTAATTGCATATTTTTCTACACATATTGATGGATGCTTCTCTATTTGCAATTCTTTTTAGGTTAAGATCTGAACTTTATGCTCTTCCTAACTGTTAAAAGTCCCCAAACTTCACTAGTGTTTGCTAAAAATATGAGAAAATCTAACTCCTACTGTGGGGAATCTAATGCGGACATCTATAAAGATTTGAACAAGGTGGTAAGGAATCAGATGACCAAGCCACAGGGCCAGGAGCGTGTGTTCAATTTGATTACAGGTAAGAAGTCTGACTAATGTAGACCAACTCAATTGATTTTTGTGTGGTAATGAAAACCATTTTTACCAGAGCAAAGATGACAGTATAGTCACTTCATTTTCCATCTTGAAAATATGTTAAGGTATTTTTTATTCATTTTCTAGTCAAACTGTTATATGAATCCATGCTAGGCTAAGGCTTCTGTGCATTTTAAAAGAAACTTTGTTTTGTCTTTAATGATGAGAATTCCAGGAATGTCCCTAAGGAAAGATATATTTGGCAGGTGGGGTCTCTTGGTATTTCTCAGATCACACCACCTACTCAAATGGCCGGTCTTAGGAACCACTGGAATCTGACTGAGGTCTGTTTTCCTAAATGTAACTCTGAAGTGGACGGGGAAAAAAACTTACCGCTGAAATCTCTCTTACGGTGACTTTTCCCTGATGATGACAAACAGAAACTATTTGTTCACCTTGAAATTGCAATACCTGCCTACAGATTTGGATCAAAGTAACTTCAAGAAGATGAAGTAACTGAAAATACAATGCAGTAGTTTTAATTCTTCACTTTTCCTTGGTCATGTACTGTCATAAAATTTTCTGCAGTGTGACTTATGAAAAGTGGTAATGACAGTCCTGGTACTTAGACCTGTCTTTATAATGCTCAAAGCATACTCACATGC
>NW_003852405.1:6764603-6766715 GCF_000181295.1 Otolemur garnettii
AAAAAAAAAAAAAAAATATATATATATATATATATACACACACATACACATGTAACTCATGTTTATGCATGTATATCACTTCACATGTAACTTGATCCTTTATGAAATGACACCCACTGATGCAGGACAAGGTGGCACCATGACCTGCCACCTTAGCCCTGGACCGGTTTTTGTTGCACGGATGGAGGAACCAGCTTGATATCCGGAGGACACCTGCGGGGGAAGACACTGGCTCCGTGCTATCTCCTCCGGGTGGGCTTCTGGCTAGTCACGTTCATGGATGGCTTCTTGCTGTCTCCTCCATGAGCACTCCTGACTGGTCAATTTTATATCCATTATAGCCAGCTGTCCAAGGAGGACTCACTCCCTAAGAGTCAACATTGAGTTCCTGCTAAACAACCCCCCTGCCACTATATAAGCCCCTGAGCAGAGAGCCCAAAAACAGACCTCAGAGAAGGAGCAGGAGAGCTTGTTCTCCTCCTGGGTTCTCTCTGCAGGGAGGTTTGGTTCTTTGGAATTGTTGTAATTTTTGTTTTCTTTGAATAAATCCTGACTTACTACTAATCCTGGGGTCTGTTGATTCATTCTTCAAATCACCGAGACCAAGAACCTGAAATCCGGTATCACCACCAAGTATCTTATTTAATCTCCACAACATTCCTATCAGAGATATAGAAATTATTATAAATATTTCATTTTCACAGACAAAGGAAAAGCAGTGTGAAGAGGTCAACTGTCTTGCTCAAGACAACACAGTCAATGAGAAAAAGAAACGGAATTTTACTCAGCATTTCAGATTTCCCACGTCGTTTGGAAAGTCTAGACTAAGCTATATAATTAGGGAGCTTTTAACCCCAATGCTCAGTTGGCACTCTATAAATAAGAATGTCTGGAGGTGGAACTCAGGCATCAGTGTTTTTAAAATATCCTTAGATTATTTCAATATTCAAGAGTTTGTAAGCCACTAAATTACTCTTCTGAATCATGGTTTAACCTGACAACTATCAACTCGCTTTTCAAAGTGTCTCTAAGACAGCGTTTGCTTTTTTGTAACCAATGTTACTCACAGAAGCTGTGAAAGCTGTGAATAGTATCCTTAAAAATATAAAGTTAAACCTGCTTAGTAGATCTCTCTATCAGTGAAATCTCATATGCTAGAAATATGTGAAAAATAAATTGGCATTTATAGACCCTATGAGAAAAAGGATTAAATTCTCTCCTTCCTAATTTGCTCACCTTGGGTATGAAGTCAAAACAGGCAAAACACAAACATGCAATTCCTGAAAAAGGGTTCTAAGCCAAACATTCCTGTTTCCTCCTTTGGGGAGCTGCTTTCAAAGTTAGCCTACTTATCTCATGCTCTTATTTGCATCTCGACTCCTTTACTGTTTTTTCAAAGGAAATTTTGTTAATAAGATCAAAGGAAAATAAACAACTTTTACTTTCAGTAGATAGGAAAGAAGGTCGTGGATATCTAATATGCTACTGTGAACTGTTTTTTTGTAAATCAGGAGTCCAGTAATCCAGGTCTAATTTGGCAGGATTTTCTGTGCCCAGCAGACCAAGAGAATTCAATTCAGAATACTCCAGGAAGTCTGTCTTCATTGGAACCAGAAACTAGCATGATAATGCCTTTGAGGTAGTCCAAGTGGAAAATTCAGTCAAATGTTCAGGTTGCCCATCAGCTACAGGCTTGTTATCAACAACTACTTTCAAAGCTTCTCGCTCTAGTCAAAGAGGTAAGTCAATAATTTAAAAAAAAAAAATACCTTCTTCTTAATGGCTCTGGGCAGGTAGACCCTCTGAAAGAGCCAGAAACCTGTGGCAATGAGGATCCTGGCAACGAGGAGAGTATTCAGTGAGCGGAACTAAAGCAGGTTCGCATCTCACAAAGTTAACCAGAGTGTGATCCCTTGGAGCAAGAATGCAATTGAGTCTTCACTCAGTTTTAGCTGGTTCTTCACAGTAATTGGTCATTAAAGTTCTCAAGAGTCAGTAAATAGCCCAAAGAATCTCCAGATGATTTGTAAAATAGTCTCCCTGACATAGGCTCCTCTCCTCTCCTCTCCTCTCCTCTCCTCTCCTCTCTCCTCTCCTCTCCTCCCCTCCCCT
>NW_003852405.1:6766793-6879456 GCF_000181295.1 Otolemur garnettii
CCCCTCTCCTCTCTCCTCTCCCCTCCTCTCCTCTCCCCTCCTCCCCTCCCCTTCCCTTTCCTTTACTTTCTTTTTCTTTTCTTTCCTTTTCTTATCTTTTCTTTCCTCTCTTTAGCAAATTTGAGCAGTTGAGTTTCATTCTTTTAAATACGAACAGTAACATTGTCAGCATAAAGAAAAATACGTCTGTATAAGGGACAGATATGCCTAGCAATTTGATACATTCACACTTCCACAATACTGGCCTCAGGGTACACTTGAGGCTGACCTGCAAAGAGATCCGCTTTGGGTATGTGTACAAATAAATTCTCTCAAATGTTATCCAAGATAAATCAGTTTTTACTATATTCTTCTCAAGGTGAAGGATTACAGAATTAGCATTGGGTTCAAAGTCAGATAATGTGTTCTCCTCTTGGCTCTGATGTTAAACTGTGCCATTTAGATTCTCTCTATCCCAATTTTCTCATTTATTTTTAAATGGACATGAATATACTTTCTCAGCCATAGCACCGTAGGTTAATGTAAGGGTCAAATATGAAACTTCTTGGCCAAAACATGAAGTCTGAGGCATCCCCTTTCATGTAATTCTTTTTTAAAGTGTCCTCTTTGTTTAAGAACGCAGAAAGGGTTCCCTATTCCTGCACCTTCTTAAACAGTAGGGTGCGTGCTTTAGTGGTACTTACCAGGACAGCACAAACTCAGCGTCCTGTCACAGTGTCAACATCACATTAATGTTCGAGCAAAAGTTTGATACTTTGATAAATAATAACAATGCCTAAATTGACTTTTAGCAAACAAATTACTCCCGAGTTTACAGACAACACAGATGACTTCAAAATAATTTTGGCAAGTGGCAGGTAGCTTCAGCAACCCGTCAGAACCTTGAGGCCTACACAGCGCATTTCCATTCTTCTCTGCTAGTGGAGATAATTAGGCAGAACGATTTGAGAAGCCTTAGCACTGCATCAGAATGCGTCTTCTGTTTCATATATGAAGCCTTTGATACTCCGTGACCTAATTGTCTATTGATTTTCATTTGTACTACACCCATGACTCGATCTATGTCGTGACTGGCACTGTGTATATCTCCTCCTACCTGCTGAGGAATGACTTCTGGGTTGGATGAGTATTTAGTTTTTTCTGCAGTGAGATCCATGATATAGTAGCACGCTTCTGTTGAATTAAACTTGCTTTATCACTAGTCTCAAGGTATGCTCCCGGGTGACAGACAAGATGAATCATCTGTGGCTCAAAAGTTCAGAGCAGAACCAAGGGGCCATGGCGAGATGAGGGAGAAGAAGTCAGGTGTGGCCTTGGAAAGTGTTGCAGAAACTGTTTTTCTGTAATTAACAGCTCCTGAGACAACATGGAAAATAAACTCAGCTGGAAATTTCCCTTCTGACCACCAACCAGACCACTTCATATCTACTAATGCCCACCTGGGAACACCCAATTAAGAAATGCTGGTGATTTGGGACTTGAAGGCTATCCATCAAGAGTCTCTTCTTCATGGGAGGCTGAGGCAAGAGAGTCACTTGAGCCCAAGAGTTTGAAGTTGCTGTGAGCTATGATGCCAGGGCACTCTACCAGGATGACAAAGTAAAACTGTCTCCCCACCCTCATAAAAAGAAAAAGAATCTGTTCCTCACTCCCCTCACTCTCTTCGTCTGCTCTGCAGATTTTGCCTTTATAATTTTCTATTCTCCAGCCCCTCCTTAGAACGTGCTTTTGTTTTATACCAAAGGGGCTGCATCTCCTCCATCTGCAGTACACGTTTAGGAAATAAAGTTCTTTCTGCCTCCCACAGATCTAATTGGTCTTTAGTTAACACCAGGTATCTAGAAAGGGGAAATGGGCTGGTTTATGTATATATTGTGTGTGTGTCTGTCAGCAAGCACAGAGAAACTGAAAGATTGAAATGAGATTGATTTCCTCCCGTCCACTGTCCAGCTCCTATTTTTTTTTAACAATATAAGCACAGTCTGATGCTCCACAGTACAGGTTTAACATCTGGGCTTTCTTCTCGTGGGGAGCTTTCTCTAGCACACGATTGTCACCTGAATTGACTTGCATCGTGATTTATCTGTGAGCTTTCTCACCTTCCCTATTTAAAAACAAACTAACAGAAAGCAAAAAAGAGTTGCAAGAGCACAGGTCCGTGTCAGGAAAACTTTCCACCCTGTTTATGTTGTTCCATATGTCCTTAGTTCCTCTTTCTGGCTTTGTAGTATCCCAGGGAAAGTGCCTAACAATTTTGCAGAATTAGTTTTACCGTTTTGCATTTCTAACAATGTATGAGCGTGATAGCTGTTCTAGATACGTCCCCAAACCTGCTGAGATCAGGATTTTATAAGAAGTCTGGTTATTCTGGGCTGTGTGCAGTGGTAATTTCTTGTGTTTTTAGTTTGCATTCTTCTGATTAGAAAACAGAGCATTTTTATGTACTAATTAATAATTTATATATACCCTTTGGTGAAGTGACTGCTACATTTTGTCTACTTTTAATTGACCTGTTAGCTTTCTTATTAACAAGTTATAAGACAGATGATTAGATATTGAAAATATGAACTCTCTGTGATTGGCACAATTAGCTACATTCCTGGGCGTCGTGACATCCCTTCCTCCATTCTTTACAGTTGTTATTTGTTTCCTCTCTGTTTTTTCCTGGTCAGTCTGGCTGGCAGTTTATTAGCTTTATCAATCTTGGCTTTAATGTATTTTCTCTATGGGTTTCCTATTTTCAGTTTCAGCTATTCTTGCCTGGATTTTAACTTCCCCCAATGGTTATATCCCATCTAACCGTAGTATCAATGTAATCTCAAAACCACTAATTTTCTCTTGGTATAATCCCTACACTGCAGACATTATTAAAATTTTACCAGTTCTCACATCCTGTATAGTTCTTCACAATTTTACTGTGTGTACAGATTTATGAAACTAATACAGAGAAATAATCCATGGCCACAAAGGAAACTCTCTTATGTTAACCTAATAGTCACCTCGATTCCTACCACCACTATCTCCTAATAATCAGTAATCTTTTTTACTTTTCTAAGAGTTTGTCATTTTCGAGACATTTTATTTTGCCATTTCAGGAATGTCATAGATGTGGAATCTTTTGAGACTGGCTATTGTTGCTGCCTTTCTGGTTCATTCAAATTGTTACCTAAGTATCTATAACTAATTTATTTCTTTGTATTACTGGGTAGTAAGTATTCCACTGTATTGATGTGTCACAGTGCGTCTTAATCACTCACCTGTTGGAAAATATTTTTTGGTTATTATCAATAAAGCCGCTATGAGCATTTATAGGTAGGCCTTTTAGTGACCATAAGTTTTGATTTCTTTAGGATAAATGTGCAGGTATGCAATTGTTGGGTCATACGATAAGTGCACATGGTTTTGTAAGAAACTGTGCAAGTATTTGCCAGAGTGGTTGCACCATGTTACATCCCCCTGAGCAGTGTACAAAAGACCAAATTTCTTTGCATCCTTCTCAGAATTTTATATTTGATCAAGTATAATTATTTCATTACATATATAGTGATAGTCCATTATAGTTTCAACTTTTATTTCCATAATGGTTAATGACTGAACATCTATTTTTTTTTTTTTTTTTTGCAGTTTTTGGCCAGGGCTGGGTTTGAACTCACCACCTCCAGCATATGGCGCCCTACTCCTTTGAGCCACAGGCGCCACCCATGACTGAACATCTTTTTATGATCAAAAAGACTATGTCTTTTTGGCCACCCACTCTTTTTTTTTTTTTCTGAGACTGTCTCATTCTGTTGCCCAGGCTAGAGTCTGTGATGTCAGCCTACCTCACAGCAACCTCAAACTTCTGACCTGAAGTGATTTTATCTCAGCCTCCCAAGTAGCTGGGGCGACAAGCACCTGCCACCATGCCCAGCTAATTGTATTATTTTGGATGGGGGAGATGGGGTCTCATTCTTTCTCACACTGGTCTCAAACTCCTGAGCTCAAAGGATCCTCCGACCTACGCCTCCCATCTTTAGTTTTTACATAGAAGCTTTTTACATTGAAACTTTTGGATACTGGTTGCGTATTCCTTTCCTTTTTTTATCATTCTTTTATGGAGTTATAAGGAAACAGAAACTAAGGAGGCCCAGCGCTATGCTTTTAATGGAGTGAAACAAATTCCAAGTAGTTCCATTTTGAGTCATTGAAGAATACGATTTTAATACAATTTATAAGGAGTAAAATATTGACAGGATTTTTGAGGTAGATTGCATTATTGTTCCTAATTGTTTAGTCCCATACTGGGATAGAGAAAATGAATGCATATGGCCAATGGCAATGTGATTTGCAAAGCTCCTCCCTGAGAGACCATCTTCCTGTGCTTTGTCCCTGTTTACAGGAGGCCTTGGCCATGTGAATACGCCTGGCCAGTGTAACAAGAGTGAAGGTGGTGGGTAAGTCTGCCGTCTGGAAGCTTTAAGGGCATTTTATGGTTCCAGCATTGTTTTTCCTCTTCTAACATAAAAACAAGGAAGGACTCTACTTTAAGCTTGACTCTCTTTTTTTGCTGTTGTTATTGTTGCAGGTTAGTCAGGGCCAGGGTTGAACCCTCCACCCTCAGTATATGGAGCCAGTGTCCATATACAGGCACTGCCCCTAAGCTTGACTCTTGCAATGAAGATTATGACACCAAGGTGCAGTTGGACTGTGAAGGACAAACAACATCTGCAGGAAATAAACCTTTGTTGTCCAAAGACGGTTGCCACTAAGTATTGCCAAATAATCTTTGTTGTTGTAAGATGGTTGCCCACTAAGATGTCGGGGATTGTTTTGTTATTGCCAAATAATTATTAGCATAGCTAATGTAAACTCAAAAAGAACTAAAACAGTAGTATGAATAATTGAGTCTTTGGCATACATTCTAAGATTTTTTTCCTTTTTTCTCTTTTCCTTTCAATTTTTCTTCTTTCATCTTGTGTGTGTTTGTACATACTTACATCCTTAAAAATTTGGTCATCCATAATAAAATCAAATATGTTTTCAATAGTTTTAGAACCAATACTTTAAAAATCTGAGCAATCTTAAGCTGAAATAGAAACTTGGAAAAACCACTGCAAAGTTAACCTTGACAAATAAAAAAAAAAAAAAAACAACCAACAACTATTGATGGAGTGGATTATTGGAATTGCTGTAGCAAGCAAAAGCAAGTTTAATTTCTTTAGTTCTTTTGTTCCATTTTTTTCTCTTTTACTCTTTTATTTGTTAAAATGAGGGAAACTCCGTCATTACATTTCATTTTCATTACTATTATATACATGGTAGTAAGAATAGTAATGCAATTAATCAAGTAGGACAATTTCTATCTCTTTGCAATGCATGAAAAGAAAAGTAATTATTCCTGCAAATGATTGTGTAGTATCTTCTCTATGTCATATGATGTCACTATTGACACATTATCTTAGTACAGGAGGAGGAAGGCACTCATCTGTTTATCAAGTCTCACTTTTCTTTTAATCGGTTCTCTCTGTTGTTAAGGATGTGTGCTTTTCTTAGACATGAGAAAACAGGATTGGCTGCCAATTTATTTGTCATTGTGATTGTTCTAATCTAGGCTAAATCTATTTTTTAAGTCTCACAAATGCAAAGGTGGTTAAATCCTTATGCTTCATTAAAAAATATAAAAAGCTTCTGCACAGCAAAGGAAGTAAACCACTGTGCAAACAGACAATGTACAGAATGGGAGAAAAGATTTGCAAACTATGCATCCCACATAAGGCTGATATCCAGAATCTACAAAGCACAACAACAGCAAAAAAATCAGTAAGATTAAACTGGGCAAAATACACAAATCTTTCCAAAATTTACACAAATGGCTAAGAAATATATGAAAAAATATTCAATACAGTACTAATCATCAGGGAAATGCAAATTAAAACCATAATGAGATGCCACCTCACCCCTGTCAGAATGGCCATTACTCAAAAGTAAAAAAAAAGAAAAAATATAGATTCTGGCATGGATGCAGAAAAAGGAACACCTGTACATGGATGGGGGATTGCAAATTAGCACAACCTTTGTGGAAAACAGAATGGAGATTCCTCAAAGCAACAAATGGAGACCTACCATTTGATGCTGCAATCCCATCCCTATGTATTTAGCCAAAAGAAAAGGAATAATTTTATCAAAGAGACACCTGCACTCAAATGTTTAGCACAGCACAATTCTCTCTTTCAACCTAAGTGCTTATCAGTTCATGAGTGTACAAAATGAATGTGGTATATTCAGAAGGTGCCAAAAAATATAAACACATTTTAAGAAAGGAACAAACTGCATTGAAATTGTAGCACTCAATATATACTAATAAAAAGATGAATCCAGTGCTTGCTTTGGCAGCACATATACTAAAATTGGAACGATATGGAGATTAGCACGGCCCCTGCACAAGGATGACACGCAAATTCGTGAAGCGTTCCATATTTTTCAAGCATAAGATCCTATATTTCATCATTATTAAACCAATATTTTGCTGTGCTTTGAGATACTTTTTCATTTTCTAGAATTCTTCTGTGGATCTAATAAAGATCTCTTGAAAAAAATTAAAAAAAATAAAAAGGATGAATCCAAGTCACGTTGAATACCTCTTGTAATTGCAGAAGTCAGATGTGACTTGAGTATTACAAATTTAATGCCGTTTTTTCCTTTCTTAGAATGCGTATAATTATTCTGGCATCCTCTGTATATATACCATAGAGTACCACTCAGCCATAAGAAGGAACGGAATAATGTCTTTTGCAGCAACTTGAGTAGAACAAGATAACAGTATCCTAAGTGAAGTATCTCAGGAGTGGAAAAACAAACAACACATTTTCTCAGAAATACATGGGTACTCATGGGCACAAAGATATAAAGGACATTGGAAACCAAGAAGAGAAAAAGGTGGGAGGGTTGGCGGGGGAGGGGAGGGATAAAAAGCTCACCTATTGGGTACAATGACCATTATTCTAGTGACAAGCACATTAAAAGCCTTGACTCAAGCATCATATGAGCAATCCATGTAACAAAAACAGTTGTAACCACTTAATATTTTGAAACTAAATAGATACATAAAAGCAGTCTTTCATTTTGGAATAATAGAATTTGAATAACTTTAAAATTCTTCTCTTGGTATTAACCTCTATACTCCACTTTATTGTTTTTGCTTATGTTTATTCAACTGAGCATGCAATTTTAGAAATTAAGTTAATAAATAATCCTCTCCAATTTTGTATTTGTTGCAATGAAACAAAGGGAAAGTAAAGTCTTTACAAAGAGTTTGTGTAACTTTTCTGTATGCTGTCTTATGAAGCTTCCCCTAGTACTCAAAAGACTGTGGTTGTAAGTGCTTACAAAGAATTCGTAACGGGAATCTGTTTTTCCCATCACCTTCCTGTCTACTTTCTCTCTCTCTCTCCCACACACACAAACACACACATCTGGTGTCTCAGGTTGCCTTGCTTCTGTGGATTCTGATCAAGAAAAAATAAAGCATCTTCTCTCTCTGTGCCCATTCTATTCCCTAAAATTCAGAAATCCTCATGATAAACAGTCTGAGTTCCCACAAGGGATACAGTCAAGAGAGCAATGAACGGCTTTTCTAAGGGAGCATTACCCGAGAGAGGTGGACAATGAACGTGAGTTTTCAGTGGAGCAGAAGACGTGGCTAGTCGGCAAGTATGAAGTCACTTGAGATTTACGAAGGTGGCTTTGGCATTTTCTCTTGCTATGGAAATGTGGGTCCAGATAGCAAACATTGTCTATTGGGAGTGGGTCGGAAGATTGCTGTGTGCTGTCTGATGGTCAGCAAGGAGAACTAGAGTTTGGTTTGACTCTGAGAGAATCAGTGCCTGAGAGACAGCCAAGGTCATTGCTCACCTGCAGTGGTGAGACATTAAGGAACAATGGTAAGGAGAAAATCGTGATGGACTGGTTTCCAGGCATGATGTAAATTCCGGATGTTTTACTGTTTCATGGGAGAGTTCCAATACTGACTAAATTGAATTTGCTGACAGTAAGTTATGGAGAGGTTTGGAGGATATTTGATTTAGCATGATGAATCAAAATTAAATTTCTTAGACCTTAGTATTATGGGGCAAAATTAATACCAGTTATATATGGGACAAGTTGAGGACTATCAAAAAACTTCATGCAACATATATTTATGAAGAAGACTAATTAAAGTGCTTAGAATTTGAGGCAGGGAATTTTATGACAGTGGCAATTACTATGTTGGAGAATTAATGGGTAGTGGAACTTTCACAAAGCCCTGTGGGTTTGGAGAATACCAGTGGACTGAGATGAGATACGTGGGAATGGCATTTATAAAATGTTATAAAAACTGGGAATAGGTATGTAGTGACTAGAAGGATGTTCGGTAAGGAAAGAGAAATTGGCCTTTTTCAAGGAATTTCTCTGTTATTCCAAAGAGACTACTGAGAAATGAGGGACATGGAAGGGGGATTTTAATCCCCTGTTTCAGACTTTGAATTTCAGAAATGACTTAACCATCCTCATGTGAGAGAATTTGCCCTTGACAACGTCCCCAGTGCCCTGGAGTAGTATTTTTTCAAAATGTCTTTTGGGTTCTTTACTGAATTGTCAAATCAGTCTGGGGAATCACAAGCATTTTTGGTAAATGACAAATGAACAGAATGGAAATATTTGATTGCATCACCTATAGTAGGAGTTTGTATTGTATTTTTATGTTATATATACTTTTATATTCCTATAATCATATATACATTTGTATAATGAAACAGTGAAAAGTGTATTTCTAACTGAAATTCAGATCTAATGAATTAGAGATCTCTGTCTTATTCTATGGAAACTTATACAATCCTCTGAGTTTGATTGTGTTTAGACCTGGGGTAAAATTTTATGACGTGTAGAAGACTTCACTGATGGTGAAGGAATACCAAATCCCACAAACTAAGTTTTTTGAAGGGAATAAAACTTTGGGTTGATTGAGAAGACCGTTTGGAAAAGATTCACTGACAGAAGAATGGAAGGTATCTGAGGTCTTAAAATACTAACAGTGATGAAATGGGATTAAAGGCTCAAGTTAAAAATATTTGAGTCTCAGAAAGGTTTTAGTGCTGTGGTTGAATGTCTGAGTAGTTTAGAATAAGCTTCTGTTCATGTCAGCTTTTTCAATACTAACCAGAGTGCTGGTGAGAAGGTTTCTTCACTGGCTCTGAGGATGAAGGCTGTGGAGACTTGGTCTTGGCCGCAGCAGCTGTAGACCCAGGGAGTTTGACTCAGGCCCAGCGTGAGCAGGCACAGGGCGGGCTGCTCTGAGTACAGTCTCCACTGTGAGCTCAGCATGGTGGAAACTGAACCCCTCCCTTCAACTGTTTTCAACTTTGAAAACGCATTAGAGAAGAAAATGAGGGAGAAATGTTTATTCACTCCAGGAAAGAGGGAGTCAGGCATGAAAGATGATTTTAGTGACCCAATTTCACACTCTGCCAGATAGGACAGATGGAGACTTAACGTACCGGCTGAAGACCCGACTGTCGCTCCAGTCTTCCATTAATGGAATTGACTCATAACAACCCAACCATTGGGCACATAGACCATCCCTTTATTTACCATTTCAGGGGTAGCCTCGGCACTATGCAGAATTAAAGGCTCCGAAGAGGAATCTGAACTTGAGGTCAGACTATAAAGGGTACTGCCAAAAAACAGAGAAGAGCCTTTTAGAGATAGTGGTCCAGGATTTTAAGAAAATATAAAGGGCATGTACTTTGCTTTACTAGAAAGGAAGTTAGACATTTTGTGCAGATGTCCCTTGTAGTCGTGAATTCTAATTCTTAAAAATAGGTGTGGAGGCTTCTAGGGGTGAGCGTATGATGGGTGGAGGGGCATTTAAGAGGCAACTCTCGGTCATTCTGAAGCTGGAAGGCCCACCAGCTAGATGGTAGTCATCAGAATTCCAAACTAGTGTCAGTGTGGAGAAAAGACCAAAGTCATGCAATAATCATACAGCACAGACTGAGCACTTTCCCTGCTTTTCTGTTAGGATAAAAGTCCACAAAGTGTGTATGACCCTATGGATCTATTGTAGTGAGAAGACCTCAAAATCAATCGCGCTCAATCTCTCACCTGCCAGTGGGTGGAGCACAAAGCAGATGAAATAGGATTTAAAATAAGAAATGAACATTTGTATGCATTAGTGTTATGTGTGATGCAAACACACACATGCAGAAATATGAATGTATGTAACAAGTAAATGAATTTTACAATAATTTTTTTTTTTTTTTTTTTGGTTGCAGTTGGGCCGGGGCTGGGTTTGAACCAGCCACCCTTGATGTTTGGAGCTGGCACCCTACTCACTGAGCCACAGGCACCACCCAATAAATTGATTTTTCTAATGCATTTACTTGTCATTTCAAAGTTACAGATACAAATTAGGTTTAACGTACAGTTTACATCCATACATTTTGAAGTCAGCTACAGCTTGAATCTTTCCATACTAACTATGGAATCTTGTACAACTTTGTGCCTGAGTTTCAGTCTCTTTACTCTTCAAATGGGGATAACATTGCCAATCTGATTAAGTTGTTGATAGCTAAAGTCTTAGAAATTTATCTGAAACATAGGAAGAAGTTAACGAATGTTTGATCTTTTAGGCATTTTTCTTATTTTTATTTGTATAAAATTTTATTCCCTTTTTCTGTTTCCATTCTGAATAACATACATTTGATATTTTTTAAATATTTGTATTTGTGTTTATAAATGTGATTTTCCTCTCCAAACTGTGCTTGGCTCCGGCCACTCCATGAATTAATTTTCACTTGGTGCCCCTATAGACTTGTTTCTCCTGCTTGTAACCCCCCCAATTCTATGTCCCATACATGACCCAAAGTTTACTCAGTATTTTCTTCTCTTCTGCTCCTGCTTTTGTATTTTCTCTGTGGCATTAAACATTTGGAACTCAATCTTACTTCTAGCCTCATTATTGTCTGAGACCGAAAATCGAGTTCCACTTTATACCTACCTAGCACTGCATTCCCCATCTCTTTTCTTGACACTGGTTCCCGGGCTGCTCCTTGATCTGTGCATTCGGTTAACAAATGTTTATTGTCTGTTCTCTGTTCCAGACACAGTAACAATCACTAGAGACTGTTACATTAGAAGAATCGCTGACTTCCTTTGACACATCTATACATTTTACATTTGGTTCCATTAGCTAATAAAGTTCCCCTCTCACCTAAATCAGCGTCTTAGTCAGTTTGCACATTTGTAACAAAATGCCATAGAACAAATAGCTTATAAACAAGAGAAATTTATTTCTCAAAGTTCTGGGGCTGAGAAATCCAAACGAAGGCATCGGTATATTCAGTGTATGGCGAAGGCCTGTTTTGTAGTTCACACCTGGTGCATTCCATGGTGTCTCCCATGGTGAAACGGCCCCTTTTATAAGGATGGCAATGCCATTCATGAGGCGCCACCCTCATAACTCAGTCACATGCCAGTGGCGTCCACCATCTCCTCATAATCATTACACTGGTGATTAGATTTCAACATATGAATTGGGGGCACATATGTTCAGACCATAGCAGCTACTTTAAGTTGTGTTTTTTTTTTTTTTCACTTGTAACTCTAAATATCCTGAACAATATGGGACAATTTTTCCTTACAGAAGAGCCTCCATAGTTGACCATCTCCCTATGTTGACCACCTCCTTAAGTTGTCCTGATCTTTATGGACCAGACATGTACCACATGTACATATCAGTACAGCAGGCCTAGTTCCTTATGTTGACCACCTCTGTCAGTTGACAAGTTTGTTACAGTCCCTGGGTGGTCAAGTTATAGAGGTTCTACTGTATATTAAATTCTTTTTTTTGAGACAGAGTCTCACTCTGTCACCCTGGGTAGAGTGCTGGGGCACCACAGCTCACAGCAACCTTAAACTCTTGGGCTTAAGTGATTCTCTTGCTTCAGCCTCCCAAGTAGCCGGGACTATAGGCACCTGCTACAAGGCCCAGCTATTTTTTTGTTGCAGTTGTCATTGTTGTTTAGCTGGCACTGAACCTGCCAGCCTCGGTGTATGTGGCTGTCGCCGTAACCACTATGCTACAGGTTCAATTTAATGGTATAAATCATATCTAATGTCTGCATATTTCACGTCTTTTGCACACAGTTATATTTATCTCTAGGTCAATTTACTCCTAAATATGATTATTATTTTGTACTTGTGCATAAATACTTCTTATTGTTATACTTTCTAAGTGGTTATTATTTGTCTAAATGAAAAAATTTTATTTTTATAATATGTTATCTTAAAGTAGTGTCATTTCATTTCAAAATTTTGTATGTAAGTATTCAAACTGTCATGGCACGTAATGAAAAGTTTGCCTCTTACTTTATTTTCTTGTTTAATTACATGGACCACCACTTTCGAAGAACTTAAAACAATGGTAAACATTCTCTTACTCTTCACTTTAATAGGAATGCTTGTAATGTTACACTATTAACCATAATTTCATCTGCATACAAAGTTACATATAGATGTTTACTTTTTTAAAGTGCTTTTTTGGGTATTTTATAGAGATCTTTATTTTCCTTATGTATGATTTATAATTGAAATGAACATTTTCATTTTCTGTATTTCTACAATAACTCTTTTTGATTTTGATGTATTTTTCTTTTGATTCTTTTTCAATCTTTATTTATAATCTTTGCATTGAAAGCAGTGAGGAAGAATGGCCTGCCGTTTTATGCTGAATTTGTATAAAATAACTTGAAAATGTTTTTCATCCTCTATGTATACAATAATGTAATCGCAGCAAATTAGTCGTTCTTTAAGTAAATATACTTCTCAGAAATACTAATGAGATTTTCTCCATGTTTTTAGAAAACCCATTATTCTTCACTACATGTGGACTCTGAGGCATGAAAAAGTTTTCCAAAATATAACTAAAATATGAGCCTATGTGAGAATAATAGGCTCATAAAATACAGTAGAACCTCTGTAAGCTGACTACCCAAGAAACTGTAACAAACTGTTCAACAAAGAAACTAGGCCTATGGCACTGGTATATACATGTGGTCCATACCTGGTCTGTGAAAATTAGGTCAACCAGGGAGGTAGTCAATGTGGGGAGGTGGTCACTATGGAGGTTCTACTATATTTGGTTAGGATTTAATATGTTTAAGACACTAATTTCTGATCTTCCAGCAATTGATATGGTTGTTAATAATTAGTTATTTTGTATGCAGAAACACCTCTTATTCTATTTAAATCACTTTTCTCACTTCAGTTGCTAAATTCTCTACACTTTTCTTCAACCATTTCTCAGAAATGTGGATAATAATTGTAAAATCACTTGTCCAAAAAGAAGGGTGGGTTGAAAGCTTGGTAGAGGAAAAGACATATGGCTTAGGTGAGGGTCACCCTGAGAATGACGCCATGACGCTGCTCTTAGCACCAGCTAGATCCAAGCCTGACTCAGGCATTCTACCAATTGTAATTTGAATATTTCCCTGCACATCATTTTCATAAAAGTATTTCACAGAATTGGGGGGATGAAAATATAAATTTTATCTATTTTTCCTTTGACTAAAATATTTGTACCAAGACAAAAAGTATGTTCTCTGATATTTGAGTATTAGAATCCAAGAAGCGTTCTTTTAGGAAAATAGAGGGTGTCTTGCATTGCACACGAACTTTATAGACACCCTACATTTCTACTATGAAACATTGAAAGGTTTTCCTACCGGGGGTAGACTTATATGTAATTTTCAAGACTTCCCAAAGCTCAAGCTAAAACAAGTTTTAGAATACTTATTTATTTATTGCTTGATTGAGTTTTACCTTTCTTAAGGAATTCTCATGTCCACTGGTCTACACAATATTACAGGTGAATTTTAGTGTTTATTACTAAGACAATCTTGATTAAAATCTTTTCTAACTTTTTCATGTATTAACAAATACAGGGTAGACACAGAGTTCGTGTGCAATTTACTATATTAAACTATTTCAAATTGCACGTGAACTCTATGTCCACACTGTGCTACTTTTTAAAAACTATTATAATAAATTTTATATAAATATTAAATATTTATTATAATAGTTATAATTATAATAAATATTATTATAATAATTAAATTATAATATTTAAAGTGTTTAAAAACTGAAAAAATTTCTAACATTTAAATGTTACGGGAAATACTTAAATGTTAGCAGTAAAAGACCAAGGACAGCAATAGAATCTTTACATTGAAGGTCGTTTTAGACAAAAGTTATAGAAGCCAAGATCAAAGTGGAATTTAATGAGAGAAGAAAGTTGACAATCAATGGAATCAAGGAATTTAGGAAGGATTGACACAAGGCAGCATCACAAACTTGACAGCAGAGACACTAGAACATTAACAAGGCCTATCCCCAAATAATTCTCTGTTCCTTTATCTCATGATTCAACATTCTAAGTTCCTTGATGGAAAATATCAACTATAAGTATCAGTTTTCCAGTATGGCTTTGATATGTGAGGGCCACTCCGGATCTGGGCATCTGAAGCAAGCGTGACCACCATAGGCCTGTACCTGGTTATCAAGGACAATAATCAGAGTGAAGGGAATTTTATGCTGCATTGGTGCTCTGCAAAGCTATTATGTTATAATTCTAATCTTTATAGACTTATTTGATACATCTTCTCAATGAGGTATAAAATAATTTTTAAGATTTCTATTTAATCATTTAATGCTAGCCAATAGATCACAGCTACACATTAAAAAAAAAAAAATCATTCATCACGATCAAGTTGGTTTCATCCCAGAGATGCAAGTCTGGTTTAACATACACAAGTTCATACATAATTCACCATATCAACAGAAGCAAAAATGAAGACCACATGATACTCTCAATGGATCCAGCTATGAAGTCTTTCAAGAGAAATATTTAGGAGTTCTTTATACCTTAAGAAGATGAATTAGAAGAATGGAAAATGAGTCACTCTCAATTTTTTCCTAAGAAAATGCCTAAAAATAGTAGAATTAATAACCGTAAGTGAAAAAATGGATTTCATGTCTGCTTCTAAACGTGGTTAAAAATTGTTATTTTTTCAAGTTATGTGCAATGTTTTAGTTTGTGGGAGAGCACCTTGAAACTGCATCATCCCTGTCAACCAAAACCTTTCTTTCTACAAGTTCCAGAGCATGTAATTCTATACATTAATCAATTACTTTATATGTATGAGGAAGCAAGGCTTAGTGATTGGGTTGTGGTAACAGATATATAGATAGCATTCAATGTTTCACCAAAAAGCATTCCCAGGATACCTCCGTTATAGATAAAATCTCTATAAATAGTGGTTGTGTAGCAAAGGAAGATGGTGGCTTACTTGGTTTCTGGAAAAAATACTCACCTTTCATTGGGAGGAGTCTTCCTTGGACTCAGAAGCAGGTTTAAATACACAAACACGGAGTCTTTAGGAAGGAAGGACAAGATGCATCCAGGTTGTATTATCAATTCATTCATTCTGGTGATCATTTGGAATGTTTGAGTAGATGCTAAATTTACTTTGGATTTTTTAGATGACAACAGACTTTTGGAATCTACATGTAACATTGGACACTTTGGCTCCTGATGAGATGACTCAAGAGACATGATCTTTAAAAGGTTGTACAGAAATTAATATCTACATCTATGAAATGACATCAACATTTTATATAAGATAATGTATAGAAAGGTCTTAACGTGAATTTAAATGACCTTGGTCATGAAAGTTTTAGCTATTTTGTGGAGTATGTCCTACCATTTATGTATTAATTCATACTATCGTTAAATTTGTATTTTAAAAAAATCTTTTAATAGCCTCTGAGAACATCTTATTATTTGTAGTAATTTAGTTCCTAAATGGTAACTACAGAACAGATCCATTTTGAATCATTTATCACAAATGGATTGTGTCCTTATGGAGCCTATAGTCTTAATTTCAGATTGAAAGGGGGAGCGGTGAAGCAGGACTGAGACCTTTGCAGTTTGGCCGAGGTTTACACAGGTAGCACTATGGCCCATGGAAACGCACCTGCAGTTCTTTACAGTGTACTGTTTTTTTTTTTTTTTTTTTTTTTCTGAGAATTACAATCACTTTCTCTTTTCCTACTTGTCAGAATAAGTTCCACAGGGTAATCCATTCATTAGTAGAGTTCTCTTGTTTCTTTCTCAGAAAATGACTAACTTACCAAATTAAATCCTGTATTTATTAAGGTCTGTTTATGACTGATTTTTTCCTCTCTTTCTTCCCCACAGAGATTTATCTTGAATTTAAATTTTCTCCATACTATAAATGTATCTATTTAACAATCATTTATGGTGCATCTACTGTACCAGTTGGGATATTTTAAGTTGGATTGACAAAAATTTAAGCTAAATTAAGCAGAACTATCCTAGGCCATACAAATAATGCTTAAAATTTATTACTGCCAGAAGTATGTGGTACTATCATGATAGGTCCAGACTGGGGTGTTTGCAAAACTTAAGAGATAGTGAAGGAAGAGGAGGAAGACTTAGACTAATAAGACAAAGGAGAAAACTACAGACTAGGTCTGGAATGCAATTCCCGTAATGATAAAAATGTATTTTTTATTTATTTTTGTTCTTTGTTTGCTGTTGTATATTCAGTTCTTGGGGAAGTACCTGGCTTAACATTGACACTCAATGAATATGTTTAATGACTGATTGAATGGACAGTGCTGTTCCTTAACATGGTCCACTACACTTGTGAGATCCTCTTCCTATTTTCTAGACATACAATAATTGCTTTATCCTGAGGTCAATGGCAAACTAATGTCTTATTAAATATTGTGACTCAGTCTGGTATAATACTAATTACAATATGCTGAATGACCCCTGCTTCCTCAGTACAGACTGGTTCTCCTAACGCCACTGGAAACTCTCTGAGAACAAAGATAACAGTGTCTACATTGGGGGAGTCCAAGATAGCAGGTCAATGGTAGTTGAGTCGAGTCATATTGAATAAAAAGGGGCTGAAGACAAGAGTCTACACACCAATAGAGGGTTAATTTGGGGAATGAACTCCAGTCTTGAGAAAGCTGTAATTTTGTAGGACGTGATATATTCAGTTCCAATAGCTACACTGGTTACTTTATTCAATCGGTTATTTTACTTTGTGAGTTATTTCTTCTCTAAGGTCTGAAGATATGAGAGGGAATTATTATAATACAGTTCCAAAATTACTTCCGTTTTACAGGTGATTCATTTGTGATAAAATTATTTAGGTGATTACGGCATGTAATTTAAAGAAGTGGGATCAAACTTTCTTTTATCTACATCAGTGTTCTTTGAGAATGATGAACTGTAGACTGTCAGAGATGTGATCCTTTTTCTACACTTTTTCTATCACCTAACCACGAGTAATTAAATATTCAAGTAACATCTGACTTCTATTTATGACGTAACCATGAATTGATTATACACACGTAGACTCAGTTCTGAATCAATGTCTCCATTCAACTTTTTTTGTCCTTTCATACTATTTTTGTTAATACTTTAATATTCTACTTTTTAACATACTTTACAGTAGTGAAATAAGACATTTAGTATTAATTAATGTCCTGTTATACAGTATAAGGTACAATTTTAAATTCTTATTTTTATTTGAACTATGGACTGCTTTGATTAAAAATATTTTCCTGTTATTATGAATATTTTATCCTTGAAAGAATGGAACGGCAGGTTTACAAGTGGAAATCAGAATCTTTGGGAGGGAGGCCTTTGGCAAGGCAACTATTTTACACAAACAACTAAGTCTGTGGGAGGGGACCACACGAAGCCTGCATCCCCTTTTGAACTCTTAGTAGCATCCTCCAGGGATAGTCACCGAGGAACACTGTTTAAATGGCAGCCGTAGGGGGCATAGCAACACTGCTCCTCAGAGGAAGCATCACCTTATCTGACCCAGCCTTGGAGTTAATCGGGCGCCTGCTCCAGCCAGCTGATGATAAAGTCTCCAACCATTTCCATTTTTTAGCATTCAGGAGCCATTCAAGGACATCTTTTGTTTATGTAATAGCTCTTCACAGGATATATTGTGTCGCAAACTTAAGATGAATGTTGACTTTTGCCAGACATTAGCCTCTGACATATATAACTGTGAGGACTTCTGAAGTTCCTGACAGCTTAGTTTTTGTGGCATAATTGAGTATTCTAATGATGAAATCTACCAATGAGCTCTCAGCTACCTGAATCGTTTGGTAGAGTAAATGGTATGATCTTCTGCCTTGCAATAAGCATTCAAAGGATTGCCCTCTTCACGTAACCTTTTCTGAGATATTACATTTATGCCTTTATTTCTTGTAGCTTTTTAAGTTAAAAGAAGTATAAATAAGAAAGCTATTATGCTGCTCGAAGTCTAGGCACTAATTAGTTTGTTCAGTTTATAAGAAATGATTCTCCTGGCAAAATGTTCCAGATGTAAAGAGCTATGAAGAACATTAGGTTGATTTTGATTATACAGCATGTTTAGTTATGATTTTGTCCGTCTCTTCACTGAAATATCGGTGGTTAAAAATATGCTGTTAGCTGCCAGAATCAACACCCATATTTTTCTTTCCATTCTGTGAGAAGTACTTCAAATGTTATTATTCATAAAGGCCTTTACTGCAGCCTGTTGGTCTGGACTAAGAACACACATATTCCATGTCCTATTCAGAATTCCAGCCTGGAAAGGTCAACTGTGAGGTTTATCACAGTGTTTATGGAGGCGCTGCTTATTTACTTACCACCGAAGAGTATCTGAGACTTTTTAAATTCATAAATTAGAATTACTGTAGTATTGTTACAGTAATTACCAGTGCAGCATCATTATATTTTGTTTATTAGAGCACATTTGCCCATAGTTTTTATCTCATACTTCTGTATATAAGAGCAAACCAATTTTCTTACAAAGTAACAAGTCTAAGTTGATAGGTGACAATGTTATTTCCCACCTCTGTTGACACTTTTGTTTCAAAACATGTTTGTATCCTATTGAAAGCACCTTTCCAGTCAATCAACCCATCAATCACATTTTATAAATAAAGTGAAATAAAATTTCTGATTGTGAATCATGAAATTCTCTTACAACATCTTGTCCAAATTTGTAGGACAAGAAATATGAAGGAAATTGATAATATAAGGCATGGTGGTACTTGCTGTTTAATTTTGTGAGACTGAAATACTGTTTCTTCCTCTAATTTCTTTTTATTAAGTAATAAATGAATTTAAAGAGGATAAAGGTACGGGGAAAAAACTTAACATAGTTTCCAAATTTTGTCAACCTGCAAAGTCTGAGAGACGCAAGACTTCCCTTACTTGTGACACCAGCTGCAAGCTGAGGACGTTTGCAAATTTACCCTCAGTGTTGACAATTCATTGTATAGTTTTACAGCACTTATGACACATTTATTATAGAGAAAGGATACAGAACATTAGTAAAAGGAAGAGAAAGATAAGGTCGAGTCTAGGAGGGATCCAGCTATGTGCTTCTGGTTTTCGTCTCCCCCCTTTGAGTCATACATGATGCCATCTCCTCCCGGCCACCATGTGTCACAGTACATACAGTGTATTACCAACCAGGAGAGGTCACTCGGATCTAGTCAACTTGGAATGAATGAGAGGAAAATAAAAACTGTGATATGCATATCATTAAGCTAAAAGATTCTACCTTTATATTTGTAAGTTCTTTCAATAAATTAGAGACGTGCAATGTTATGTTACATTTTTGATCAAAAAAATATATCACACTCAAAAGAACTAGAAGATTTAGGAGACCTGAGCTCTAGTTCCAGTGCTATAAGAATATCTGTGTAATTAGGATTAGACGACTATGAATCTTAGGGGCAGTAGGAAGAAGATGAGATTGAACTTGATCTTTTGGGGTCATAGAGAGGAGCCTCTTAAAATTCAATAAAGCTTTGTACCCTCTGTCTAGGAAAACACACAAAAAGCTCTTATATTTCTAAGTTTCATATACTTTTTTGTAAAGAAACTCTAGAATTTGGGAACTTCCGAACATCTTTCAGACTTAAAATTCAAGATTGTTATAGTACTATATCTTAGAATCATATGTAAAATCCATATTTTTTAATGAAATTGATACCAATAACATATAGTCAATTGCTTTACAGAATGTCTAATGAAAACCAATTGTTCTCCAATTCCCTTAACATACTTCAGATTTGACTATCTGGAATGGCTATTTTCATCTCATTAGACATTTCTCTGAAAGCCTGAGAACGAAGGGTAGGGGTTGTAGGTGGTTTCTGAAGACCCAAGAACCCTGAGCTACAATGTCCGAAAGGGCAGGAGAAGACGGGTGTTCCAGCTCAGGAGAGAGAGTACGGACATTCTTTCCTGCTGTCTCCATCTCTTTGTTCTATCTGGACCCTTAATGGGTCAGAGGAGCAGATGCTGCCTGCCCACGCTGGTGAGTAGGAACCTTCTTTATTCATCTATCAATTCAAATGCAAGTATCTCCAGAAACGTCCTCATAGTTACATCCAGAAATAATATTTTACCAGGTATTTGAGCATCTTTCAACCTAGTCAAATTGACACATAATGATAATCATTACTGGGGATATTTCGAATATATTTTGAGGGACAGTCAAATGTTCTACAATTGAACCATATATAGCATTTTCTGCAAACACAGTTTCTCGAACACTATTGTTTTAATAATTGTTGCTCTGGGGTTGTGCCTACAAAAAGTTCATGAAAAACTTTCTGACTTAAGAACAAATTCCCTATTCAGCTATAACTGAAATGCATCACATATTCTCTGGATCCACTTTGCAGAGTGAGGATGTTCCTCCTGGACCCCTCAGTCTTCCTGTTCTGGTTTTGGCTGCATAATATCAAGCCTGAGGTGCCGCTATTATCTTAAGATTCTCTTTCAGCACCAGCTTTTTTTTCTTTCACATGTTGAGATATTTGTTTTATTGGTATCATGTCGTCATCTTCTTCTTTGTTTAATTGTGCATTTCTTCCATGAAAGAAGTATTGGAGATGTATTTTTGAGTGTGAGAACAGATTTTTATCATACCTTCATGCATCTTTGATATTTGAAATATGTATAACAATTTTATATGTTTGCTTGGCTAGGCTATGGTGCAAAATTCCCTAATATTACAGATAAAATTTGTTAGAATTTGAAAACGTTTTGCCCATTTTCTTTCGGGATCCACTGTAGCTATTGAAGACGCCAGTGCCAGTCTTATCCCAGATCCCTCCTATGTCACCTATTTTTTATCTTTGTAAATTTCCAGACTTTTTTCCTATTCTAGATGTTCTGTAACTTTATGGAAAACTACTTTGATTTAGGAGATTATTCACTGGATGAACTGGACTCCATCCATCTGAAAATCCATGCCCTTTAGTTCTAGGAGATATCATCATATTGTTTGGTGAATATTTATTTCTGATTTCTTGCTGAGACTACTAATATTTGAGTATTGAATTTAGACGTGAAGCTTCCTGAGTGGTGTATTTTGTTCTTCAGTTTACTGAGTCATTTCATCAGGTATGAAATACATTCTATGTCTTCACTGAAATTAATTCTAGAAATATATGGTATTTTTAGTTTGTAAGAGTGTTTCCATACTAATTTTCCTTCTCTTAAGAACAGTTTTTAAGTTATGAGTGAAAAATATTCTACTGTTTTGTGGAATATTAATTTTGTTTGTATTTAAACTTTATTCCTATCCTTCACTGTTTTTATTTACTCTCTGTTGCTATGTTTTATTTTTCTTTCTTTCTTTCTTTCTTTTTTTTTTTTTTGTTTTTGTTTTTGAGACCCTGTTTCATTCTGCCACACGAGCACCATCATGGCTCATAGACACCTCAAACTCTTGGGCTCAAGTGATCCTCCTGCCTCAGTCTCCTGAGTAGCTGAGACTACAAGCACCTGCCACAATGCCTTATTTTCTTTAAATTTTGGTCTATGCCTTTATCAGCTATCTGTCCATATGTATAAATAAGGCAACTAAACAGTTTGTCGATAACTGTGTGTGTGTTTGAGGAGAGAGAGAGTGATAGAGAGAGACTGAGAGAGGTTGAGAGAGAGTTCATGAGTGTTTTCAGAGGACAGCTTACTGAGCAATAATATAAAACGACTGGGCAGGGTCACATGTCTTTGTTTTGAAGATATTTTTTCTTGGATCAAATTCCATAGAAATGATTCTTCCAATGTCCTCGTGTAGCAGTGGGAGCCATATAGAGAGGAGAGGCTGGGGGCTCAACTGTTCAATTGTTAGGTAAGTGGTTAGGACCTCTGGCTCTCCTGGTGGGATGCAGGGTGGGCACCCAGACTTGGTGCTATGCACCTTGATTCTACCTCAAGTACTTGGCCCACTTGGAAAGAAGGATGAAGGTGGTCTTGATCTTGGTGCTGCACCACCACAATTCTATCCTGGAGTGGGGGTCATACCCGAGAGAAGGGAATGCCACACTACGAATCAGAACTTAGCATGGTGAACTGCTAAAGAATGCACGCAGAGGACTCTTTAGCCCATGGGCCAAGCAGCATGGGTACCATGGAATCTGGAAGGTGACTTAGGATAACCTAAGGCTTATTATCATGTTGACTGTTCATCCAGGTGGTATTGTGGTGCAGGTGACATGTGAACCACGCGGATGGCCTGTTGTGGACACTGTAAAAACAAGCAAGTCACTTTCTTTGCTAGGTCTGGTCATTGTCTGTGGCATATGAGTCCTGCTGGTTTGGGTAGAGGTCCCAGTTCCAATCTATGGCTATTGTCTCAAGCTTAAATTACTTCTTGTTCAAATGTAAAAGAGACTAAACTACAGTGTTTTGAGAAGCAGAAGCTTATCCATAATTATGTCAAGATGTGGAGTGAGAGAAGTCCTCGCCTGGCTGTGCAAAGTAGGGCAGCTGATTGAGAATTCTGATTACTTTTTATACAGATTTTTTTCTTGTCATCCTCTTGAGGTCTTCTAAACCCCAAACCCTGCCTTCGAAATCAGACTTTAATTACATTCCTGAAATGTCCTTTGTTTCTCCTTGTCGCATTATGCTCTAATCCAGTGGTTCTCAACCTTCCTAATGCCTCCTAATGCCGTGACCCTCTAATACAGTTCCTCATGTTGTGGTGACTCCCAACCATAACATTATTTTCGTTGTTACTTCATAACTGTAATTTTGCTACTGTTATGAATTGTAATGTAAATATCTGATACGCAGGATGTATTTTCATTGTTACAAAGGGCTCTCGACCCACAGGTTGAGAACTGATGCAATCCCTTCCCTACCCCCAATAACGTAACAGGCAGACCCATTGTTTTTGGCATTGTCTAGTCTGTTTAGATGGTTGTTACGCCTTCCTGGACTTTCCAATTTAAAAATCCCTCAATTCTTGTGTCCTCTCATGTTTTAGTTCAGACTTTGTGTTTAATTGCCACGTTTTAGGTGTTACCATCCAGTAAAATAAAATATGCAGTTAGCAAAATTTATCCTAGCAAAAATGAACCTTCATTTCCCATTTTATACTTTTCTTGTAGCTAATAATTTTACTTTTTTGATCAGTCTTATTCTTCTAGATTTCTTTACTGAAAAAAAGTCTCAGTTTTCCACCTTAAGAATGCTTAGTTTCACTACAGTTTGCATCTCAGCTATGTGAAGATATCCTTGCAAATTCTGAATTCCCTGTGAATGCTGTCACACATTTAAAGGCTGTTTTATTTAAATATTAATTTCTTAGGAAAATACTATGTATAGCTCTATGCTTTCTTTATGTCATTGGCACACAATCAATATGAAATATTAAGAAGTAATTATTTAGTAAGGTACAATTAAGAAAGGAATGTTCCTAGTGCACATTTGATTAACATTTATTGCTGAAATTTGGATGTGTACAAAAGGAAAATTTAGTGTAATACTTTCTAATCTATAAAGGGTATTTCAAAACAAAGAAAGAAGTGTTTATTTTATGTTTCAGTGGATCAATGTAATAGATTGAGTGGGGCATTCATTTACTTTTAGATATGAAAATGTTGTAAATTGGACCAATAGCTGCATGACATTCTAATAAATGACGTCTTTTGTAATACAATATAGATGAAGCGATAATGAAATTGGTCGTTGCAATAAAGGTACTAACACAAATATACTAACTAGAAGTTGTCTGCCAAGTTTAAAAATTAATATAATCATGAAAATATCTAATATTCTGCTAGTTTAATTTATTGCCGGTAAATAGAAACACTTGTTTTTTTAAAGTATGCTTTTATATCTGATAACGCTTTGTATTTTAAATTAACATGTTAAATACTCAAATAAAATGCTTTACATATATTCATTTATATGAGTTAAAAATTTTAAAATAATCAGGACTATATATAGAACTCCAAGTTGTTAAAATAAAATGATGGTAGATAACAGCCCAGTGTTTAAAGAAATTCAGTTAGAATCCTTATTTATTTTCAGTAAATTGCATTCAGTCTGATAGAATGTAATTGGAATTTAAAATATGTATAGCTAAAAGATTTTCCACTATTGCTATTCCAATTTTGCTTGCCTCTGATAAGAAAAGACATGCATTGTTCATTGTTTACTTATGGGGGAATCCAGTTACTTAGTGTCAGGAATAATGGCATTTCATATTGAACTATAGATTTTTTTCTAAAAATATAACCAGCTTCCTTTAGATAAGAGCCAATTTAAAGTTTACTTGAAAATTCACTAAAAGGTTAAGATATTTTCAACTTAAGTTTTTGAAAGAAATAAGCACATTTAGTTTTTGTTAGGTAGGAAGCAAAACATGAATCATATTTTTTATACTTAGGGTACTGGTCAGCAGTACCCTAAGGGACTGCAAACTAATACAACCTTTCTATATATATCAATCTCAGCATGGTGGTCACCTTTGCTCCAAGTCTGTTGAAACACACCATGAAACTCTGAGCAACAGCATGGGCTTCATTATAAAGAATGCGTCTGCCAAAGATGTTCATTGTGGCAACATTGCTGGTGATAGCAAAAGTGACCCACCGATGGAAGCAGCCGGCTTCACTGCTCAGGTGATTTTCCTGAACCACCCAGGCCAAATTAGTGCTGGCTGTGCTCCTGAACTGTATGTCACACACCTCACGTTGCCTGCAAGTTTGCTGAGCTGAAAGAAAGGTTGATCGCTGATCTGATAAGAAGATGGAGGATCGCCCTAAATTTTTGGAATCTGATATTATGGATATGGTTCCCAGCTAGCCCATGTGTGTTGAGAGTGTCTCAGACTACGCTCCTCTGGGTCGTTTTGCTGTTTGTGACATGAGACAGGCAGTTGCTGTGGGTGTTATCAAAGTGGTGGACAGGAAGGCTGCTGGAGCTGGTGAGTCTGCCCAGATGTCTCAAGGCTAAATGAGTATTACCCGTAACACCTGCCACCTCAGTCTTGATCAGTGGTGGGACAAGGTCTCAGAACTGTTTGTTTCAATTGGCCATTGAAGTGTGATAGTAAAAGACGGGTTAATGATAACAGTACGCCGTAAAACCTTCAGGAGGAAAGGAGAATGTTTTGTGGACCATTTGCTTCTCTTTGTGTGGCAGTTTTAAGTTATTAGTTTTTAAAATCAGTACTTTCTAATGGAAACAACTTAACCAAAAAATCTGTCACAGGATTTTGAGACCCATTAAAACAAAGTTTAATAAGAAAAAAATTAAATAAGATATATTAAAGCTATCTTCTTTGCGAGACTGACACTGAGTTCTATAATTCAGAGTTTAAAGACATTGTTTTCTTTAAACAAGAGCCACATATGTCCACTATTTCAAATATACTTTTTGTGATTTTTTTTTGGTCTTCTCTATTCTTTTTGTTTCCTAAATATACAAATTCTGAAAAGGCATATGTTAAAATTTCCCACTGTGACATGGGGTTCCTAGGCTTCTCTTTATAGTGTGTTGGGTTTGTGGATATGTGACCTGGTATATACTATATTCAAGTCCGTAATTTTTGTTTAGTCTTGACAAATTAAAACTCTTATTATTATGGCGTTTTCCTTTATATCCGTGACTATGCTTTTTGCTTTGAAGTTCGTTTACCTTCACTTTTATTAGCACTTTATTACTTTTCCTCAGTTCTTTACTTTTAAACTTTGTGTGACCGTATGTTTTGGATGTAGTTTTCACAAATCACATGTATCCAAATATTATTCTAATCACATATGATGAATTTTGGCTTTCATTGGTAACATATTGTCCATTATACATTTGCTATAACCGTGAATATTTTAAAATTTATTTCTACCATTTCATTTTTTTTTCCAACTTTCATTTTGTTCTTTTAATGTTAATTGAGTGGTTTTTCTCTTTACACATTGTTTTTCTTTTTTTCATATCGAATAAATGGTCACAGGTTCTCTTTGGGAATGCACTGGGAGAACTGTCGAGACATTCGCAGGAATTTCTTATACGCATCTCAGAGGTCCTGGCCTCTACTATATTTGCTGAACTTCGGGTGTGAGAAATGGCTTATTTCAGAAATTGAGCAAGGGACAATCATTTTCCTAGAGGAGTTTCCATAGGCTCGTGATCACTCGTTTGTATTTTCTTTTGGTTGTATAGGTTATCAGTACCTTTTCTGGCTGGCTGTCTATAGATCTCATCTTTAGGGACATCTGGTTTCCATTCAGACTTTTCTGCTCCTTATAAATGTGCTCATCTTGCTTCTGACTCTCAGTCATTACCACGTGGACACTGTTATTTCAAGACCCTGTCATCTGTATTCATGTCAGAATTCCTCACCTATCACGAGCCTGGCCACAGATGACAGCTACCCCTGAGCTTCTCACCGACCATTTCAGTAATTCTCTCCTCATTTTACTGGCCATGGCATGTTCACTTTTTTCAGCCTTTTAATCCCTTTTTCCACAATCTTCCATGGAATTTACAAAATTTTGAGATCACTTTTAGTATGGGCCACCATTTTTTATAAGTTTCCAAGAACTATCTCTAAGCAGCGTGTTAGTGCAGTCTCCCAGACTTCTTGCTAGTGTGTTGGATAAATAAACACACTAGCAAGAACCCAGGAGACTGCTTTGCTTTTAGTAAGCCACACTTTATCGAACTTTATATTCTGTCCTTGATCCACCACACTCAAGACCTATACTAAACATTGGCTTGTTTCTCTCCCCTAGCAGATATTGTACTTCCCCAGTGGGGTGGCTTGACCAAAATTATTGATCTGGTGGGTAAAAGAGAAAACGGGAGCACATGTTCCTGTTGTTTATATATAATCTTTTTTTTTTTAAAGACAGATTCTCATTTTGTTGCCCTCAGTCGAGTACTGTGGCATCATAGCTCAAAGCAACCTCAAACTCTTGAGCTCAAGAGATCCTTTCCCCTCATCCTCCCAAGTAGCTGGGAGTACAGGCATCTGCCACAGTGCGAGCTAATTTTTTTCCATCTTTAGTAGGAAAAAAAAAACTAGTTCTTGCTCAGGCTGGTCTTGAAGTCCTGACTTCAAGCAATTCACCCATCTCAGCCTCCCCCTATGCTAAACTCACAGGGGTGAGCCATGGTGCCCAACCTTAACAAGTTTAAAAATAGGATGGGGCCTGTGGCTCAAAGGAGTGGATGCAGGAGTAGGATGCCAAAAACTGCCAAAAAAAAAAAAAGTTTAAAAATAAAAGAAAAGGAAAAATATTATGAGAAAACAGTAGATAATATAATGTACATTGGTAGAAGTTGGTGAAAAACATCACAGAAATGAAGGGGACTTTGGAGAGAGTCTAAGGTGGTGTCAACGTTGACACCACGAGAAGAGCCCTAAAGCACAGAATGAGAAGAGTTACCAAAATAACAGAGAAAGGCAGAGTAGTTAAAGAGGAATAAATGTGGCAGTTAGAGACAAAAGAGAGGCAAAGGAGATCAAATGCACATCATTGCAGTTTCCCAAGAAGAAAGCAAAAATAATAGAACAGAATATAGAAACATATAATTCAAGAAAATATTCCTGAAATGAAAGAAAGCTTGAATCTACATTTTGGAAAAGGGATGTCACTTCCCAGGACCAGTTGAACCAAAATGGCCAATACTGACATAAGTCTTAAAGAAGCTATTTGGTCCTTAGAGAAAAAAATCTTTTGAAAAGGTCAACAAGTCACTTAGAAAAGAATAAAACAAATCGACTAGACTTTGAGTTTTTCTTTACCAATTTTCTTTTCTTTTCTTTTTTTTTGAGACAGAGTCTTATACTGTGTCACCCTTGGTAGAATGCTGTAATGTCATAGCTCACAGCAACCTCAAACTTTTGGGTTTAAGCGATTCTCTTGCCTCAGCCTCCCAAGTAGCTGGGACCAGAGGCACCCACCAAAATGCCCAACTATTTTTTTGTTGCAGCTGTTCAGCTGACCCGGGCCAGGTTCGAACCCTCCACCCTCAGTGTATGTGGCTGGCACTGTAACCACTGTGCTACGGGCACCGAGCCTTCTTTAGCAATTTTCAATATCAGAAAAGTGGAGCATGACCTACATGATGAGCAAGGTAAAATATGTAAGCCAATGGTTATATGTTCAGCCAAGTTATGTTGCAAGTGAAAATTCAATATAACTTATTTTGAACATAAAGCGCTCAGGGGTTTTTGCTCCTAAATTCCCTTGTCGAGGAAACTTCTTGCTGGTGAATGTCAGTTATGGGAGATAACTGGAAAGCAATGTCAAAGTCATAACCTTAGAATATCTCTTACTAAGGACCAAGACTAAAGGAAAGGTGGAGGTGAGAGTGTCAAATAACATGACATTTATATGCTGTACTAAAGGAAAAATGTCAACCATTTACAACAGCGGTTCTCAATCTGTGGGTTACGACCCCTTTTTAACATTGAAAATACATTGGGGCATTAGGGAGGTTGAGAACCACTGATTTACAACATGGGTCGGAAAAGAGAAAGATCAGAAATAGACTAAGTTTGTTGATCGCTACATCTGAAATATTTGGAAGTCAAAGAATATAATTCCTAATTTACAAAGTTAAGTAATAGGTAAATTAGCATAGTAAGTCACACAAAGTTAGAGTGGGTCACATGTTGGTAAATGGGCATCATCACTATTATCTAAGTGAGAAGTCTATTTCCTAGATTCCTCTATACACTATGGTCAAAGACAGGAACACATACAAGGTACGGAGGGTGGGAAGGAAACAAAGACCCTTGCTTTTGGAAGGCCATGGTGGCCAGACATTATAAGGGTCAAATGCCGTCTACCTCAGCAAGGTCTTACCCTCCTCTTGCTCTGAGTCAAGGTGTCTTCTGAACCCTTGTCCTGCTAACTGGCCCTGGCTCAGTGCTCACCACTGTGGCCTTGGCTCTGTGCAGGAAGAGGTAGAGATGCCCACAGACCAGGTGGTTTCCTCCCATCTACCCATGAACATCCCAAGTGCCAACCACATTTGTAGATTGATGAGCACGGCTGCTTGGATCTTCTCACAAAGTTGGACTTTCATACTCAGGCCAGTGCTTCATGCAGTGCTGTCAGTGACTATTTCTCTGATCCTCGAGTTCCCCATTTCCAGGCCTTCAATCTCCTGGCTCCTCTTACATTTGTGTCATTTCCAATTAATTGCTAAAGTGAGCCTCTTACTGCAATGACACTTATAATGGCTTTTGTTTATGACCAATAGAAAGTGAATGTTAAGCAAGATAATTTTGTTGACTAACAAAAATAAACCAGGAGAAGATACACAGAGGAAGTGAAGGTCTCTGAAGTGAAGTCGACAAACTGAAGGTCAAAGCAGGACGGTACAGAAGGTCACTGGGATTGACAACTGTCTCTTACGCTGCGTGACCTTGCAAAAATCACCTGACTCCTGGGGCCCTTGGTTCTCTAAAGTAGAAACAAAAGGCTAAAATGATCTTTTTTTTAAAAAAAAATCATGTATAAAAAGCATAGAAAAAAGACCAGCATAAAGAGTTGTGTTGCTGCTGTCGTTATTTTTAGTATTGTTGTTAAACAGGTCAGAAGCATTGGGGTTATCAAAGGGTAGAGGAGCATCGGTTAATTAAACCAATAGGAAAAAGAAAAATTAGCCAGGCATTGTGGCAAGTGCCTACATTTCCAGCTACTCAGGAGGCAAGGCAGGAAGGTTGCCTGAGGCCAGGAGTCTGAGGGTGCTGTGAGCTAGGTTGATGCCACAGCACTCTACCCTAGAAAACACAGAGTCTGTTACAAAAAAAAAAGTTGCTAAAAAGAAGAATGATAGGCAATGGTAACAAGGATTGCTAGAGATAATGCCATTAATATCTAGAAGCAACAGAAACCTTACTTCTGTGCTCTGGGGAAACTAGAAATAAGGTTGCCCATAAAGTCAAAAAGTTTGTGTGTAATTTAAAATAGGGTGCAACTTAAAATTACACCCAAACTTTATGTATACCCTATAGAATGTAAATAGTAATTTGTAGTAATTCCATCTCCTCTTTCTGTATGTATGCCTTGAAAAAGAGTAAAAAAAATACTAGCATTCTAGCAAAGAATTGGGAATCTAGTGGGGAATGTTTAGAATAGAAGGGAATTACAGAAAGAGAAAATATAAAGGGCTACAAGGAAAAGGGGCATTGGGTGGAAGGGTAAAGAGAGAGGAAAGAGCTGTAGGAAGATGAAAATATGAGAAAAAGAAAGCCCGGGGACCTACCAATTGGATGATTGCAAGGAATTAAGAGCACGGTGCAACGTGCTTAGCAGCCAATGCCAAGTGGACACCAAGGTCAAATGATCTACATGCTGATGTTGGCTGAGTCTCCTTTTGGTAATGGAAACTCGGGGACCCTGGTACATGATTATGCCATATACAGGGTGGCCATACAGTTCATGTTTATGATAAAATAGTTGACTATTTTAAATTACACATAAACTTTATGGACACCTGTGTAAGTGGCTGGGACTAAAGATAAAGGATATTTAGATACTTTAAATTTTTCTGTAGAAATATTTAGCGGACTAAATGAAAACAAAGCAAAATTGCATTTCAAAGGTAAATAGGAATTTCTCATACCTAAGTTTTAACTAATTGCAAAGATCTCAAAAGAAAAAATAACTAAAACAATGTAGAAATTTCCTTTTGGATAGAGTAAAATATTTTCTTAAGCTTTAAGTTGGCTGGCTAAATATTCTTATGAAACTTTATTTACATTTTAATGTATTGGTTATTTCGCAGAATTGGGTATATAAACGTATATTTTAATGCTACAATAATAGTAGAGTGAGAATAAAAATAATTCAAGCATTTAAATATATGTTTTGGGGTAGCATTTAAAACTTTAACTAGAAATATGACCCAGGGCTGACATATTTTCCTTGTCAACCTTGAGTAACACGTAGGCAGCAGGAGGCATGGGACTCATGAATACATTGGAGGCTTGCCCTTAGCTTGCTGCATGGGAGTCCTGAGGACTGGCACTCAGGGGCATCAGATGGGAAACAACAGACCATCATCTGGATGTGAGAGTCACTGAGATATTAAAATGACAGCCATTCTCATTCTTCTTATGATACCATAACCTGGGCTAGTCATTAATTTTAATTGAGATATAAAGATTCTTCAAGGCTTTTAGAATGACATAAATCAACCTTAGCCTGACTATATTGTTCATTTGAAAATTATTTTGTAACTAATTAAAGGCAAAAATAAGGTAGATTATAATGTCATTTATCATAACTCATATAGTAGAGATTTAGCATATTAATTGAAAATGTAAATGCAATGAGTAATATAAACCCTCAAATCCAGCAAATTAGTGTTCACTGCTATCACGTGTGTGTGTGTGTGTGTGTGTGTGTATTTGTCTAAGGTGGCAAGCATTTGATTTAGGTTTCTTATAAATCGCATGCTTTGAGCTCACAGAAGTGGCTTAAACTTCTACATGTTACTGTTCTTTCCTGCCACAGAGGAGAACAAAGGGAACTGGGACCAAGGACAGAGTGACTTGATATTCAGCTGGAACACAGCAACTCCCAAACACTTACAAAACTTTCCTTAGGCCTTTTCAGAAGGTGTGAGACTGTTTGATCAGTACAATGAGCCTTTAGCCAGCAAGGGATCATTTTCTCCACTTTATAGAGACCCCAGGACTTTTTCCTAGTAACAGAACCCATCTCGTAAAAGTCCACAAGCAGCGCTGATTATCTTGTCAGAAACCAATGAGAGTATCTGAATGAAGGAAAGACAGATCACACAAAGGGAAAGCGAGAATCATTTAGTTTAGCATTGCATATTTTTTTTTTCATTTTATGGCACATCTATGAAACTTTCCAGAATTCTTTGCAAATATTTCAGATTAAGAGCATAAGAGAATGCAGCTCCCCGTTTTTCATGTAGCCTTTCTCTGGTTAAACCATTAATACACACGCCCGTGTACCTATGCACACGAGCGCCGGCATCCCGTGTCTTTCCGTCCCGTGGCTCACTCTAACTTCGTATTCCATGTGTTGGTTCAAAAAGTAACTCAGAACTGAGAAGCCTGTGATTCCAACGACTTCGGAACAGATTTACAGATGTATTTTCAAATTCTCAGTTCACCAAGACTGTAGGCCACTATCATTGTTCACAGGGTGAAGGCGATATTTTCTCTCCTATCTCTGTGTCCCTAATTTTCTCTCCTATACCGTGACAGGACCCAGACGAAGCTTGTAAAAGTGTAGATCATGCCTCAGAATTCTCAAAGAATTCCAGTCTAATCAAGAGTAAACCCCCAAATTCTCACACAGCCTGTAAGTGTCTCCAGGCACTTGCCCTCATCTCTGTCTGCTCCCCACCTTGCCATGCTGCCGGTGCCCTGGCATCCTTGATGTCTGCTGAAGCACCTGCTGGGGCGTCTGCCGGAGCATCCCTGCCCTGATGTGGGTGTGCGTGCCCGCCCCTCTCCCTGCCTTCGGGCCTGCACTCTGACAACGCCTTTACAATAAGCTCTACTTTGAGCACCTGCTTTAAAACTGCAGCTTCCTACTCTGGAATTCTTACCCTATTTAACTTCCCCCCATAGCAGACATCATCTTCCAACTGGCACCCAGTTTACTGGTTTTATTGTCTGGGTCTCCTCACTACCATGAAAGCTCCACCAGGAAAAATGTTTTGTTGTCTGTTTGCCGTTACTTCAACATCTAGAACAGCAGCTAGCCCGTGGCCTCGTCTAATCAATAGTTGTCAAAAGTTGTTGAGACTCAGGGGCCCATTTTCAGGATTATAAATACAGGGGGATTTCTTATATATCAGGAAAATTTATACAGACGTAGTAAACAATTGCTACTTGCCTACCTTTTCATATTTTCTATAAAAACAAGATGATTGTAATAATAATCAGGAAATTTAGGTTGGGCATGAAGGTGTGCATTTGTTTCCTATAATCTTAAAAATTAGAATGAGATATTTCAATCATACAGAAAAAGGACAAAAATATATAATAAATGCCTGCAGTCTCCACATTAAAGTCTATTAGATCCTGAAAATTTTCTCATATTTGTTTTTCATAATTGGCTAAAATATAAAATATTACAGATGTGACTGAAACTTCTTGACATCTTCATTGATCCTGTTAATCTCTTGCCCCAGCCCTAGGTGATGTTCTGTCCTGAATTTGGTATTGGGCCTGTCTATGAATTTGTGTGTTTAACATCTGGATCTAGACACATCCAATCTACACGTCTAATATTATTTGACATGATTGAGAACTTCATATTTGTGGTGCTGTAATCTACATTTTATTCTTAACTTGCTTTTTTCCTTACTATAATTATGTTGATAGGATATTTCTATGCCAATACTTCAACGGCTCTATTTAACTAATTGTAATTGCTATCTATTCAATTGCTATATAGTATTCAATGATATGGTTAGACTAAAATCTATTTCCTCATTCTCCTATTGATAAACACTTAAGGTTTTTCTAGTTATTTCCTGTTATATCCTGTCGTGATCAATTTTTTGTACACCCATCCCTGGGAGCATTTGCAAGAGCTTCTCTCAGGAATGAACCTAAAACTTTTTAAATCAAAGGTTACACACATTTTCAGTGTCATTAAATATCACTAAATGATATTTAATGCTCAATATCACTTAAATGATCCTCCAAAGTGGCTAAATTCAAGAATACACATAAAGCAACGTTGAGATTTTGTTTCTTTTTACCTCTTTACCTCTTGCTACTGTCAGACCTCCTCCCAATGCCCAGTGTTCCTCGGTGGAACGGAGTTGACCAGGTACAGTAACTGCATGTCCCTGATTTCTGGGGAGGTTGATCTTGCCGTTGTATTAACAGCCTCTTCTCGTCAACGAATTCTGTGTTCGGTTGTTTTTAACCACTGTCCTCTTAGAGTAGCCCTTTTCCAAAGTTTTTAAACATTTTTCATAAATTTTGGACTTTTGAAAATTTTAGTTAATGTTACAATATAACTAATTATTTAAACCAAAACATTTTTAAGAATAGAAGAGTGCATTCTTAATAATTATGTCCAGCTGATGCAAGAAAACTAGGACTATCTTTGGCAAAGTGATTGGTAGGATTTCCTTCGTTGTAGGCTGCATCTGTAGTTAAACTGTTTCCCTGACTGATACTCCTAATGTAATTTATTAATTCTTAAAGCCAGTTACAAAGGGCAAATGCTGTGTGACTCCACTGATAACAGGTACCTAAAAAGATCAAATTCGCAGAGACAGAAAGTCGAATGAGGGTTTTCTGGGGCTGGGGGAAAAGGGAAGAAGAGTTACTATTGATAGAACGTAGTTTTGCAAAATGAAAAGAGTTCTGGAGACGGAGGGTGCGATGGTTGTACAACAGTGTGGATGCCCTTGATGCCACTGAACTTTGCACTTAAAATGGTCAAAGTGGTTAATTTCATTTTATGTATATTTTAGCACAATAAACTATAAAATTGAAATTTTGAAGGGGAAATTTTAAAATGTATCAACTTTTGATTGTTAATATCTCGTTACTTTTGCCAAACCTCCTGCATTTCTTCTTTTAATGAGAAAAGGGTTTTAAAATACTGCAGTTTTTGTTCGATTACTCGCCTTTTTAATGATGGAAAGTCTTCATTTTTTCCCACACACTCTGTGGTAGTTTAACTGGATATAAAATGCTTAGTGGATGATCTATTTCTTGATACTTTATATTCAGCTTAATAGTCAGCTCTGTGTGGGAAATATCTTTTCCCTTTGATAGGGTTACATTCAGCTTAACGCAATGTACTTAATGATTAAATTTCTTTACACTCTAAGATGTAGGTCTTTCATTGTTGTGGAAAATATTCTTTCATTATTTCTTTAAAATCCAATTGTTTCCCCATTAGAATTCTATTGAATTATTATTAAATAATTTGAAGTTTCTTAATTGTTCATATAATTCTCATAGTTGCTTCTTATTTCTCTTTGTTATGAACATGGGTCAATTTTTTACACTAATTTTTAAATTACATGGTCTTTATTATGCAAAACTCACGCTATCAAGATTTTTTCCCAGATAATCTATCTTTTTGTTTTAATATTTCCCTGGGTTCTTTTTCATATTCACCATTTTGCTTTATTTATACTGGTTTTAAAAATTTGTTTTTAATAGAAATTATTTGTTTATTCCTCTGATCAATCTTATCTGAACTTGCTTTTGAGAAATCTTCTTTGGACTACTCCATAGATTATTTTCATCTAGTTTTAGAGCAGTCTAAGCAAAGCAAGACCCCATCTCTACTAAAAACAGAAAAATTAGGCAGGTGGTGCATGTCTGTAGTCCAAACTACTTGGGAGGCTGAGGCAGGAGGATTGTTTGAGTCTAGGAGTTTGAGTCTGCTATGAGCTAGGCTTAGGCCATGGCACTCTAGCCCTGGCAACAGAGTAAGACTCTGTCTCAAAAAAAAAAGATTCTTTTCATCTGGAATGGGTTCATATTTTGACTATTAACTTTCTTGGCTACATTCCTTTGCATTTTTTAAAAATATTTAATGGAATTTTTATATTTTTCTTTGTTGATCCATGTGAGTAGAAGTTTTCAGTTTCAGTTTTGTTTGTTTTATTTCTCTCCATATTTAAGATTTGGGGGTTTTGTATTTTCCTTTACTTCTCTCTTGGAAACTTACACAGTATCATCTTGTGTAATGTTTTAGGATGTCTGCCTTGCTCTAATATTGAGGAATACCAAAGCATGATCATATAAATAGTGGGTAGTCGATTCAATTTCTGGGTCATGAAGTCTGAGTATATCTTTTCTCACCACTCTGGATAAAAAAAATTCCCATGAAATGCAGCCTAAGGAAGTATACCCATTACCCCCCTTTTTCTAGTCTTTTTGTATGACTAAGGCGTGATCTTGCCACTTATCTCTTACGTGTAGGGAGGATTTTAATCTTTATCACACATTGTTATCACATTGCTAGATGACACACATGGCTGCCGTCCGTGCTGAAGCCCAGTGGGTCTGTAGTTTCCTCCCAGATCACCACTTGGTGTTGTTCTTTACTAGCTCTGTTTCCCTGGATTACCAACTTTGTCTTTTGCTGCAGTTGCTGTGTGTTTGTGGAAGTGATATATATAGCCATGCAACTGATACTGGGATCCAGAATCACCCATTAAATACTACAACTCAAACTGGATCATACAACATCAGAGAAAAGCATGGAACTAAAGATTGTGATCTTATTTCTCAGGGCTCGAAAGTTAGCCTGCAATAGCTTAGGAGCTAAATAACAGGTGTGAAGAAATCCCAAGACCCTTTCTACCAATCCTCCATTATTATAAAAACCATATTTTTTTTATTTTCTTAACTTTCTTTCTGGAACCTCCAGTGAAAGTGCTTACTGAGACATGAGGAATTAAGTAAAGTAGAACTGTCAAGGGACATTTAAAAAACAAACATACACAGACATCTATTTCCATTTAATTGATTGAAGATGACTTTATGTATGGGGCCAGACTCTATGGGTCGCCTCAAAATATGTTGTATTCTGTTTGTACAACGTAGACTGAAATACATATTGATTTTGAAACAAAATATTTGGTCATTCCACAGAAATGTTCCAAATTCCCACAAGATTTAGCTCTTGGGCAATCAAACCACTGTAACAATCAGCCAGTCTATGGTTGCTTTAACTGACCTAGTTTTCCTGGCTTCTTCAAATGGTGGAGATAGATAATGACATTTGTCAAATAAATGTTAGTGAAATAACGTGGAATATAAAATAGAAAATGCCCTCAAAATTTGAAAGATCAGTTGTGAGGCTCACACTTTTTTTAGGTGAATAAAATGAATGTTCTTTGGGACAAAATGAGTGTGAAACATCTGATATAAAAAGGTAGATGTTACTAAAGGAGATAAAGAAGATTATTTTGAAAGTTGCAATTTTTCACTGACCACTTCATAGCTTATGATATATTTCTGGAATAACTAACATTTATTAAATATTTAATTCTAGGTACAGCTAATGCTGTGCATATATTAATCTTTTCAAACAATCTTATGAGGTAGATATGATACTTATCCCTACATTAGAGATTAAATAATTGAGAGGTAGACAGGACTTTTGTTGTTGTTGTTGTTGTTTGTTTGTTTTTTGAGGCAAAGTCTCACTATGTTGCCCTTGGTAAAGTGCTGTAGCGTCACAGCTCACAGCAACCTCAAATTCTTGGGCTTAAGTAATTCTCTTGCCTTAACCTCCCAAGCAGCTGGGACTATAGGTGCACATCACAACACTGGGCTATTTTTTTTATTGTAGCTGTCATTGTTGTTTAGCAGGCCTGGGCCAGTTTGAACCCCCCAGCCCTGGTGTACGTGGCCTGCAGCCTGACCACTGAGCATGAGTGCTGGGCTGAGGACTTATTATTTACCTATGCGTGTGCACAGTTTGTGTATTATAGATTCAGCATTTAACTGAGGTTTGTGTCCCAATAATTCAATTCACTTAAAAAACATAAAAGAACAAATGTGGTGATAGGAATTTTTTTTTTTAAGACAAAGACTCACTCTGTATCCCAGGCTAGAGTGCTGTGGCATCAGCCTAGCTCACAGTAACCTCAGATTGGATTCAAGCAATCCTCCCTCAGCCTCCCAAGTATCTGGAACTCCAGACACCTGCCACAATGCTCAGCTAATTTTTCAATTTTTTTTTTTCTTTTTTTGAGACAGAGCCTCAAGCTGTCGCCCTGGGTAGAGTGCTGTGGCATCACAGCTCACAGCAACCTCCAACTCCTGAGCTTAAGAGAGTCTCTTGCCTCAGCCTCCCAAGTAGCTGAGACTATAGGCGCCCGCCACAACGCCCGGCTGTTTTTTGGTTGCGGCCGTCATTGTTGTTTTGCGGGTCTGGGCTGGATTCGAACCCGCCAGCTCAGGTGTATGTGGCTCCTCAGCTGCTTGAGCCACAGGCGCCGAGCCTAATTTTTCTATTTTTTAGTAGAGATAGGGCCTCATTCTTGCTCGGGCTAGTCTTGAACTCTTGATCTTAAGTGGTCCACCTGCATTGGCCTCCTAGAGTGCTAGGGTTACAGGCATGACCACTGTGCCTGGGAAGAGAAATGTTTTTTAAATATTCAAATATTATAACCAGATTACAAATAAAACGTGACAGCAGAAACTTGTCATAAGCTGATGGAAACACATTAAAACAATGGAAGAGCTTCCTAGAAAGGGCTCACACTAACCAAATGTGGAGTAAGTTAGGATCAAGATTATATCAATGCACTAAAATACAATAAAAATATTACTGAATCCATCGTGTTACCAAAATGAGGCAGGAAGGCAGGAGGAAAAGCTTTCTTTCATAGAAGAATTCCAGTGAATAAATGTAGGAGGGATGGAAGATAGAAAATGACCTTATGCAAGCACCATTGTGATAATTCAGTCAAAGGTTATCGGTGCTTACTAAAATCATTGGCTTAAAGATATTGTTGGGAACAGGATAGTTACATAAGGTCACAGATTACTTATTAATCATAAAGAGAAAAGGTTCCTTTACAATGGAGAAATTTGATGAACATAAGCTCAAGCTAATGTTCAAAAGAAATCTCAAAACTGAGCAAATATGACATTTTCTACATTCTTGACCTGATGCAAATAAATACATAATATCTATTATGAAATATTTTTAACAAAGTAGTGTCCATAGTCAATGCTATATAATCAAGAAGAAACAATTAGACAATTCTAGTTTGAAGTGACCTGCTAAACAACCTGGCCATACATAAAAATAATGTCAATGTCATAAAAAACAAAAGAAGAAAAAGAAAAGAAAAGGTGGGCAAAGAGATATAGGAGAACAAAGAGATTTTGATACCTAAATACAAAGTGTATTTGATTAGATTCCAGATTAAAATTAAAATACCCATAAAGACATTATTGGGACAATGTGGACATTTGTATGTGAACTATATTAGATAATATTACTCGTCTATGTTACATGTCTCGAACATGATGGTATTATTAGTATGTTGAAAAATGTTCTCATTCTTTGCAGATATATGCTAAAATATTTAAGATGAAATATCATGACGTCTGCATCTTATAAATGATTCTTTTGAACCGTTTACAGGTGTACCTAAAAACAGGTGAGTGTTGGTTACACTGTTTCATTCCACACTTGTGTGGTTTTGAAATTTTGCAAAATAGGGACACATCTGGAAAATTAAAACCTAGTTGATTTCATTTGACTGCATTTGTTACCTAACGCAATAATGACTGAAATGTGGTGAAAAACTCTAATTGGTCAATAAGGCCTCTCCACGCAGTGGTCTGACTCTCTTATGGAAATTTTCTTTTTCTTTTCTCTGGGTCCCTTTTTTCCACCTTGTTTTTTAAGAGGAAAGGTAGACGTATTCACTGGCTCAGAGCAACGTAATTCCAGGCTATGTATCACTATTTCTGTGATGACTACGTAAATTTTTCTCTACCTTCCCAGTCAAATTTGGCAGATGCAAGGCAATGTTAAATTTGACATTTGGACTTGGCCGATGTAGAATTCTCTTAAATATATAGTTAGAAATAACAGATGGAAACTTTATGGTTTCCTAGGTTATTCAAGAAGCAGGCCATTTATCACTCAGAGTTTAATTTTTTAAAAGCCACCGTAAGCTGTGGAAAGAGTTCTGCTTGAGTGAGCACTCATATTAATTAGAAAACATTCATGTTTTATTCTCATTTAATTTTTCTGGTTTTGATTTAAACATTTATGCTAAAACAATTTTTTTTCTCATTTGCTGAATGTCTATTATGGGTAAAACACCTTTCATAACTTTATGGATTCTCAAAAATTAAAAAAAAAACCTCTACCCAATTTAGGTATTATTCTCACACTTTAAAAATGAGGAAACAGCTCAGAGATATTAAGTGTTTCTATTAGCGTTACTGCTTGTTTAGTGTTCCAATTAGGGTTCAAGTTCAAACCAAAGTGATCTTGCTCAAAGCCCTTTCCCTGTCTACTAACACAGACTATCTTTAAAGGACTAGGTCAGTTCATATGTTCATAATGCATGACTGGCAGAAATGAAAATTGTGTATTCATCTATGCACAGATAGTCATGATCTGATGACATCAGATAAGTTTAAAAAGTGAATCTTTAATAGTGTATTCAAGGTACATAATTAGAGAGTTATGCCCTTTATTCAAGGTAAATAACTAGAGAGTAATGAAAAGACAGATAGGACATGCTTTCTTCTTTCAATGAAACCTTCAGAGAATGGAATTTACAAAAGCTATCCATAGCTGAGATGACTTCCTGACCAACAAAATTCATTCTCCTCTCCTGTTACACAGAATTGTCACCGGGAAATGGTTGTTCAGCCAAGGACTCTATTTCTCAGTCTCCTTTACATCAAGGCATGGTCAAGAGTTGATACTAATAAAAAGCAAACCACAGGGGTGTATTTTGCTTCAAGGGCATCGTTTTTAAAACATCGGCACACTCTTACAGTCCTCCCTACTTTGTCCTGTACTGAAACCTAGTGCAGCTAGGAGATGAAATGAGCCTAGGGTTACAAGTCACCACGTGGAGAAAAGCCACCCCCGATTAGGAGTGTCTGTTGCAGGAGTGAAAAATAAGCTTCTGTTGGTTCAGGCAGCCTCAAACTATGGCCCGTGGGCCACATGTGGCCCGCCGGGTGTTTTTGCCGCCGCTGCCTGTCCTGCTTAGCGGCTGCTTGTCCTTTTAAACTATAGTCCAGCCCTCTCATGGCCTGAGGGACAGTGAACTGGCCACCTGTTTAAAAAGTTTGAGGAGTCCTGGTTAAGTATTAAAATTTTAACATTTTTTTTTTTTGCTACCACATTAGCGTTATCCCAAATAACATAGAAAATAGTGCCTTGAAATCAAGTCCTCTTATAACAGAAACATAAAATATGTGACACTGGTTTAACATTCTGTGTTAGACAGAAGATATTAGGTGTTAAAGACCAAAAACCAGGGAGACTGTTGTAGGGGATCTAGGCCTTTGACAAATTGCTTCCCGCTCTCACTACCAAGATAGACCAAGTACCAACAGCACCTGTAGTTCTAAGGGAAGAAATTAGAAAAATCCAGAAGTCTATTCTGTACTGGTTGTTATTTACTGTGTGTAATAATCTACTAGAAAAACAGAAGAACTCAGGCAGAGAGTTTAAGAGAAGAGATAAAAGGAAAGCAAGAAAATTCAGGAATTTAAATCTTGCAGGGTTCAAATAACCATCCATATCTGTTCCCTCAAACAACTGAAAATAAGCTTGAAATAAGTGTTGGGCTATAAAAACCCATTGAAAAAGCTCAGTTAAAGAGGTTCAGACTTGTGGTAGGGATCAGAGCAAGTAGTTTTCTTTCAGTCCAAGCCTTTCAGATGGCTCGACTTGGCAGCTATAACAAAGTTAGGTGCAGAGGCATTTAGGTAGAGAAGTCAGGAAAAAATCAACTTGGCGACTGTGTGTGAGAAATAAGTTTTCTTGAAGTCACTGGCAAATGAAAATGACCACAAGCAAATGGATTAAAGTCTATTTAGCTTTGTGTTTGTATTGCTAGAAAAACTGTGAGTCTGATGTGAAAAAAGCCTCAGATTTTGTCAGAGAACAAAATGAATGTGGCCTGGCTTGGGCTCAGGTTAAACAATGGATGAGGGAATTCTTCTGCAAGCCAGCTATCCGTGAGGGCATTGAAGAGGTCCCTGGAAAGATCCTTTCCAATGTGAGACCAGCAGAACGCCGTTATTTTTAGGGGTAGTTCGCAGTTAGGTGTGCCTACATTTTCCTTCCAAGAGAGAGATTTTAACTTAAAGGTGCGGCCCCTGCTTCACCAGGATATTTTGAGTGAGGAGCAGGAAACAGATAATGCATCTTTTTAAATTATAATTTAGTGGAATCCAGGAATAATATTCGAACAAGATGGGAAAGACCGTGCATGCAATTTCAGAGTTTGAGCTAGGTAAGTTAATCAGACTTATCTCCCGGGAGGGGAATTGTGTCCCATGTGTGAGAGAAAAGCCAGGATGTCGCAAAGTTGCTGTGCTCTCTTTTCCGTGGAATAGAGTTATCAGTAAGAAAAACTATTTTTATACACCTGTCTCCATATGAGAAATTATTAGTCTTTTTAATGCTTGCCAACCTGATGGATAATAAATGATATCTCATTATTATTCAACAGTATACTATTCTGATAGTGAACTTGTTCATGTAACAAGATACACTGACTGGCCAGTCCTAGTTATTTGCTACAAATTGCCTTGTAGAAGATCTGTTTATGTGCCACTTCCTATTCATTACATCTCATACATCCTGAGACATCAGATACTCGTTCTGTCCCAGCTACTACTAGGGTGACCAACGCTGTATGAGCTCTGATGGCATCACGTAGGGACAATGTGACAGTTCCTCAAGTCCTAGTCTGCTGCTCCGTGGTTCTCATCTCATGAGACACATTTGGAAGCATGCATGGACAACCCAATAGTCTGGGGAAGGCAAAGTCCCCAGGACCCAAAGTTTTACTCAGTTGAGACCAAGGCATAAATGAATACCAGGAGTTACCCTAGAATACAAAGTTTTAGCATGGGAGTTTATAGCCAGATTATTCACCGTTATAAAGGCAGAAGGAATTCCACGGCAGGGGGCAGGTACCAAGTGGGGTATAGTTCCTGGGACACAGGAGACCTTCATATATAGACATACATCTATGTGTATATATGTACGTGTGTTTTTATATATGTAGTGAGAGAGAAAGAAAAAGAGAAAGAGAGAGTTGTGCTGAAAATAAGGCTCAACATCTAATTGTAAAGATATCAGATTCACAAAGATTGAAAGTACAACTTCAAAGGGTCTCTTATGTAAAAGCCAGACACTGGGAAGATAAGAGAGATACTCTGAAGCCTGGGGTGAAGATAGTTGAGTAAGCGTCCCGAGAATATGAAGCATACAAATTTATCAGAAATTTCTAGATCAGTAGAAGTATTTCTCTCCAACTTGCTGGAAGAAAACAGCCCTTTTCTTGCCAAGAGGTTACGCAGTGCCCTCACCTAAAAGCAGGTGCTTTGTAAGAAAACTTCCCAATCTTTATTGCCCCAGAATCAGTTCTCATGGTCTGAGTAGGAAAGTATTGTCCCAGCTCCAGAAAAAATAGTTGAAATACCAAAAAGTTGAAGCAACTTGTTCATAACATAACCAACAAGGACTGGGGAAAACATGTGGTGAAGGATACTGAGGAGGTTGAACCAAAGAAGTAAATTTGGGGGCTAGACAAAGGAGAATTTGACATTGGGATACTCCCTGTGATTCAGACTCTGGTATTTTGGCAAAAACACCTGAATTAGTCACAATACCATATTGAGATGCTTCCTAAGAAGTATTTGACTAGCACAGCTTGTACATACACTAGTCATACACTTCTCATATTCAATTCCTGTGTTCCTTAATAAAATAGGAGCACATATGTTTTGTTTTGTTTTTTGGCCAGAGCTGGGTTTGAACCCACCACCTTTGGCACGTAGGGCCGGTGCTCTACTCCTTTGAGGCACAGGCACTGCCCAAGTAACACATATGTTTTTTATTGCCTGGTTTGCTCTCTGGGTGAAACCAGTCCAAGGTGAGGTGTTTAATGCTTTGTCATTACTTGGTAGAATTTATATTATATATACATACGGATTGTAGCATATGCCATACACCATATACTACCTTTATGTATGTTTATTTATTACATATTTACTTAATGTATTTGTTTTCATCCTTTGCTATACTTAATACAAATATTAATTTTTCAATTTTATTTTTTGTCTTTTAATTTTATTTGTGGTACCTTTTATATAGACAAGTTGTCAATTTTTCTTGAATGGGTTTGGGGATGTTGTGTTACTTAAGAAGTCTTTCCGACCCTAAAGGGAGGGCATGAGGGCTTGAACTGTATTTATTTGTTCTTTCTCCGATCCATTTGATGGCTTCTGGTCTGCATATAATGCAGTTGGAGACACTGCTTTTTTTTCTTTTGTTTTATGATAATTGTAACTGATTTACTACTTCAAGTACTAATTTTAAACTGTATGTCTTTAGGAAAAATTCTTATCTATAGTAGAGGATAATTGCATTAATGCTGGATTGGATTAAAATTATTTCTATATTTTAGCATATTTTTATATATAAATATAATTATTCAGTGACGATATGGTGGGAAAGATCTACCCTAAGGAAGTATGTGTGTGTGTGTATTTAAATATTTATGGAATAAGGTTTCTGAGACAAGAAGAGGAAAGTTCTAGAGTCAGACTGCCTGGGCTCAAAATTTGAGACTATTTCTAATTTCATTTGACAAAAGTACTTCAAATTTTCTTCCTCCATTTTATTCTCTCTAAAATCAAGAGAAAAATAATAGCTGCATCAAATAATTATTCTTAACACATTTATCATTTAATTTATTAGAAACGCCTAAGGCTTGGTACCCATAGCTCAGTGGTAGGGGGCCTGCCACATACCTCAGGGATGGTAGGTTTCAGCCCAGCCCACGCCAGCTAAAAAACAATGACTACTGCAGCAAAAAATAGTCAGGTGTTGTGGTGGGGGCCTGTAGTCCCAGCTACTTGGGAGGCTGAGGCAAGAGAATGGCTTAAGCCCAAGAGTTTGAGGTAGCTCTGAGATGTGACGCCATGGCACTCTACTGAGGGTGACATAGTGAGACTCTGCCTCAAAAAGAATAAAAATAAAAATAAAAGTGCCTAAAAACTGCATTTTATATTGTCAAACAATGTTATTGGTTCTTTTCCTTCCTGTTATTGTTACTGTTAATCTTTGATTCATTTTTAGTAGTTTTTAATGTAGGGTTTACACATTCTAGTCACTCACAAGCTCCACTCCTTGCTATTATCATATACATGGTTTAATTCAAATATTTCTATCACCCTCCTGGCTTTGTGCTCAAGACCTCAATCTTTTTTCTTCTTACTTCTGTATTTTCATAGTTGTTTAGATGCTTTACTAGCTTCATAAATTAAACTATGAGTTTTCAAACTTGTTTTTGTCTATCCTAATAGATTATATTTCTAAAAATGTTAATAAAATGAACCGCTCTCCCTGGTGGCTTTTAGGTATGGATGGGCACTTATTTGATAATTTTGCTAGTTTTCTGTTCCTGTGTGAATCAGTTTGGGATAGTAGGGGACATATTTACTAGAAATCAGCATCTCAATATATATTAGCATAAAATGGTAATGGCCATGATTTTTTATATAAAAAGTTGACACAACTATGTTATGAATTCTGAAATAAGTTGGTTTGGAGGAGTCAGAGGTTTGTGTTCATTAGGGAATGCCTTTGAGATCAACGTCTGTGAAGGCAGGGAGAGGAGGCAGGATTGGGCAGAGTCCTCGCTGGTATACTGGCCTGGGAGCCTCAGCTGGCCTAATGCGGTGCTGCTGAACTAAACATGGTCCTTACGATTATCTCAGGTTGAATAGCCAGAACTTTATCCTTTCTTTATGGTCAGTCATTGCACATGGGGGACAGGCCTGCCCTGTGTGGAGGAGTCTCTGAAGGAGCAGATGGCTGAAGGTCTTCCGTTGACAGCTCTCCGGACGGCAGGACAGAGAGGACTTCTGGGAGGTCCAATCTGGGTGTGGCAGCTCCAAGCCCATCATACTTCCTACTTACAGCACTTCCTTTTCCTCTCTTGTTACTTTAAGCAAAAGTAACACGATTTTTTTTTCTTACTTATACACGTGTTTATTAGGTTTACACTTTTGCCTTCACAGAGTTAAAAAGGCTTAAAATTTAATAAGAATAACAATGTTTAACGTAAGGACTGAGAACAAAAGCCTCATAAAGAACGAAGGAAGATAAATACATTCAGAAAAGAAATCAGACGATTGCTGCATTGAAATATTAAGCAAAAATAATAATAATAATGCAAAGAAAGTAACATTCCCATTGTCAGGAGTAATATAATTTTTTTCAGAGCATTTGTCTATGTAATTTTTTAAAACTGTGGTTTTATTTGTTCTTTGTTTTTTATTTACTAACTTATATAATTGTTTTTATTTGTATTTTCACATATTCATGTTTTCTTTGGGGTTTATTTTTACATTATTATTCTGAGTGACTTGAATATTTAGGTAATTTATCTTAATTTTATTTTTTTGCATTTTAGTACAGATTACAACATAGAGACTTCGACAAGTAATATTTTTCTTTTCATAGATTAAAATGACATGTTGTACATTATTTTTAATTTCAAAGGTGAAATTAAATCTCCAGACCTTTCTTAATTTTAGCCTTAGTTACTTAGTATTTTTCATAAATAATTTAAAATGGTCATATCATATCTCTCTTGTAATTATTTGAAATTTTTTCACTGGCATGCTGTATCATGAGGTTTTGTGTGTTCTATGAATACTTGACAAGAAGTGTCTTTCTTTTTTTTTCCTTCTGGTTTTGGAAGAGGATATTATAGGAAGTTTGAAGACTGTCCAGTTTTTAACCTCATTAATAGAACTCTATTTTAAGGTTTTTTTAATTATTGACATAAGACTGAAAATGCCATTAGAAAAATGTTCACTAAATGTTAATTTTTTCTCATATATTTTATAGGTTTTAAGAATATGAAGATTGATGGTTTTTTAGTTTTGATATTAATATAAATATTTATAACATAAAATCTCTTTTACCTTTAGTGCTTTTGGTTTGATTTTTATTGAATCTGATGTTAATATGATTTTTTTTTTAATTTGCTTAAACAGGCATAGTATAGTTAGATGTGTATAGTAATAGAGATGTATGTGACGAGGATAAAATTAAGGCACTACCTTTAATATCTGATAGAGCAGAATTCAAATACAAATTATTAAACAGTACAAACGGTTATTTCATAATCATAACTGCTAATAAATCAAATTTATTTGAATACATCATGGTCTAAGAGTGTTGAAACACGATAGCCTTTTTTTTTTAAACAATATCTTAGTGGCATTTTCCAATTATGTGCTTAAAACATTTGTATTTAATTTCCAAACATGTTTTCACATTAAAATGACTCTAAATTTGAAGCAATGATGTCACAATTTGGATATCATTCTGACATCACATCTCTCTCTGACTCTGATCCTTCTGCCTCCTTTTTACAAGAAGAAGCCACCACTGGATGACCCAGGATAATCCTTCCACTAGAAAAAGACACAGTAAATGCCATACAAATATTTACAAAGACTCCAAAAAGTTTGATAACTCAGGGGCATAAGTCCACTTCAGTGGAAGTAACTTTATGTAGAACAACTCAATAATGATAATTTAGAGTTCAAGCGGGTGGTTGGCTAACCCCATTTTTTCTTATTATGCATTGGTGGTAGCTCAATCTCAGGGCTCGTCATCCTCATTCTATGTATAATTATATTTTTGCTGGTTTTTTAATTTAGTTTTCTTCCTTAGAAAGATGGTTTGCCTCTTGTGCCGTGGTTTTAGAATCCTTATTTTAACTTTCTGGACTAGCAGTAAGGGCTTGAATTTGGATTTCATTACAGTGTGGGTTCACTGGTGCACCTATTAGCTGCCAAGACGGACCTTTGGAATGAGCAGCAGCTGTTGTCAGTGGTTCTGTCTTAGTTCACTTGGGCTGCTGTAACAAACACCATAAATTGGGTGGCTTATAAACAACAGGAATTTGTTTTTGGTAGTTGTGGATGCTGAGAAGTTCAAGATCAAGGCAACAGCAGACTCTGTGTCTCCTGAGGGCCTGCATCCTGGTTCATAGACGGTTTGTCATGTGGCAAACAGAACAAGGGAGTTTTCTGCATCCTTTTTATTATTTTATAATGTTATTCATGAAAGTTCCACCCTCATGATCTAATCACCCCCAATATCCCACCTACAGATATCATCTTGGGGGTTAGGAAGATGAAAATATTCATTCCATAGCAGTTTCTGTTACCTCAAAACCCCAAACTCTCAGTGGGAAACAGAAAAGGTGATGCCACCTTTAAACTTCAAACTCATCACTACTTGGAAGTGGAAGGCCTAATTAACATTACTCTGCTGTTCCCCATCTTCGGTTATGCTTTGAGCTTATCTTGTCATCCTTTTCACCTCCTCATTCAGGTGCTCTACTTAAATTCTTCCCCATGTCATGAGGCATTTGAATACTAACTTTATTCATTCAAAAGAGAATGACAAAATTTAATATGCACTCAAACTATATCAGAGGAGATTTTCTGAATTTACTCCTTAGACCTTCAAATGAATGACCTTAGGGCCAGAAACAGACAAAAAAATGTCCTTGAATCCATGGCCATCCTTTAAGTATATCTGAATGTTGTAGACCTGCCAGATGGAAAGAATTTAAAGAGAAGTTAAAATAGAACCAAATAGTAAGTAGCAAACACAAGTAAGTACTAAAATGGCTTTTGGTAAGAATGGGGGATTGGAGATTCAAATAAGATAGAGGGGATCTGTTTATTACTTGAATCTAGAGGATTTGTTGAACAGTTTAAATAGTTAAAACCGAGTGCATTGGATTTATAAGTGTAATTACATTTACGTATGGTAGTTCCATTAAGTAGGTTCTAAAAGGATAATGTCAAAGCTCTCTTAGATTAATCCAATATTCTTTTGAAAGTGACACTTAAAATTTGCCAGATTAGAAAAATCTTTAAGTTGGGCTTCATATGAGTTTTCTGATATTAGTGTAACAAATTACCACAAATGTAGTGGCTTTAATAAACACAAATTTATTATCTTCCAGTTCTCAAGGTCAGAAGTCTGAAATGGGTCTTCGAGGCTAAAAGTGTTGTCAAGGCTTCATTCTTTTTGAAGGCTCCAGGGAACTCTCTAGCCAACAGCACAGCATCTTCAGATCTCGCTCTGACTGCAGCCTTGGCTTCTGACATCACAGCCCCTTCTCTGACTCTGATCTCCTGGCCTCCTTCTTATAAGAATTGTGTGATTCTATGGGGACCACTAGATGATCCAGGATCATTCTTTCTCTTGATCAATAATTTTGTCTCTTTTGACATGTATGTATTATATTCACAGGTCTGGGGATCAGGATGTGCACATCTTTAGGAAAGAGATGACTCAGCCCACTACAAAATTCAACATATGAGAGCAAAAAACTTTCTTTCATTAATACTTAATGTATTAAAAACTCAGTTAAATTCAACTTTTCTTTCTGTATGGAAAAGTCATTTTTAAGGCCACCAGAAATCTCACCTCAACAGTGGCCCTTACTGTACACACCATTTGCCTTTCCCTTGGCTGAGTCTCTATTATAATTTTCTTTTGCTGTGTTAATTATTGATAACAAGCTTCACATCCCTTTTCTGAGTTCTGTGATAACTGAAGTACAGCATGATTTATCCAGTATCTCATTAATGAGTGAAAAATTACTTTTGATGTTCACTGACCTTCCCAAAAAATGTATCTTATGGTAGCCTTCCAAAGCCTTATTAGCAGTGAATTTAATTTTACCCATATTTTTATTTTTAATCTTTGACTTTGGTTTCAGGTGCATCTTATAGCATTACCTCATTTTTAAAAGATAAGTGGGGTATAATTAATAAAAACAAAAATGTTGTAAAATTTTTTTGAATTGTAAAAAAACTCATTATGTTAGCTATTCTAAAAATACTTAGACTACTGTGCACAATGCAAGGGCATATTTCAAGTTAATGAAGAGTAAATTTTAAATGTCTTACCACAAAAAATAAGCAAGGGAGGTCATGGTGATGTTAGTGAGTTTGATTTAAGTATCCCACAGTGTGTAGCAAATCATCACATTGTGCCCCATAGATGTACACAATTATGATTTTAATTAAAAATCAATAAAAAATTTTTAAAAAGAAAAAGCATATACCCAGATGCCAAAAAATAAAATAAAAGTAATTACAGAATTTAGCCCCTCATAGGTGCTCAATGGAGAAAGTATGCATTAATTTGACTGGACCACAGGATGTCCAAATATCTGATTGGAATTTATTTCTGGGTGTGTCTGTGAGGGTGGTTTCAGGAGAGATTAGCATTTAAGTTGGTGAATTTAGTAAAGCAGATGGTCCTCCCAAACCATCATTCAATCTAATGAGGTGGCGTCATTCAGCCTAATGAGGGGTTGAGTAGAACAGAAGGCAGCGGAGGACAGCACTGACTCTGCCTGGCTGCTGGAGCTGGAACACCATTTTTTACCTGCACTCAGTACTCCTACTTCTCAGGCCTTTACAACTCAGAATGGATTCCACACCACGGGCCCTCCAGCTCTCAGGCCTTGGAGCTGCACCACGGGCTTTCCTGTCTCCAGCTTGCAGAAGGCAGATAATGGGACTTCCCAGTCTCCATAATTGTGTGAGCCAATACCGTCTAATAAAACTCTTTAGGTATAAATCTGTTTGTGTATTATAAGGTATAGGTGTAAAGAGACTCTATCTATCTATCTATCTATCTACCTACCTACCTACCTGTGCCTGTGTATACGTCTACCATCTATTGTTTTGGTTTCTCTGAAGAACCTTGACTGATGCTGGTATATTAAGCAGGAGAATAAGGGTTGATTTTGGTAACTTTGTTGGATGCATTCCGATTTTTGTGCTTCCTTGATATTCCTGGTGTTTTCTTTCTTTCTCTTTTATTTTTACTTTCTAGAACTGATTTTGTCAACTAACAGTCCAAAACTCAAGTCGAGTTTATATATTAGCTCACACATTCATACATTTCACGTTAAAAATCCAGAGTTCCATCTTTTCTTGATAGTGAGATCTGGTAATACACTGTATAACAATAAATAATTTCTACTGCTTTGGAGAGGCGGGGTGCTATCTAGTTTAACATAGTCCAAACCCTTCCTCAACTGGTCTCTCCTAACCTGACTTCCCTCATTTTGATAGTTTAGCCCTTATAGGCATGTGAGGGTAAGATTCATGTTTTGTTTACTTTGTCTTCAATAGCTGTTTGGAAATTTAGGCCATCTATTTTAAAATTCTACTAGTACTTGTGTTTAAGTTTAACAAATGTTCGCTTGAACATGTATTTCTCTAATTACCCAAGTATAATAAATTGAACCTCAGGCACAGTCATGAAGTTAAAGTACTGGCGTCTTCCTTTCCGGGCAAGGCCCACCCACCACTCTTTATTAATATGTGATCATAAGGAGAATTGTTGTAATAGCTTTCTAATTGGTATTTCTGACAGCGTATAGTCTGTTTCCTATATAATTGCCAAGGGAGGTTTTCCAGAGCTAACTGAGATCTTATTAATTCCCTGCTTAAAACTCTCCATTAGTTTTCCAACTGCCTGAGAATAAAATGCTCAATTCTTACATGACTAAAGGGGGATCTGAGTACTTTGTCAGTGCAGACTTCTATCACTGGCCTTCTCATTTCTCTGACAGTCGCCTCCCTGCCGTTGCTGGCAAGCTCTCTCCCATCTCAAGTGTTCGGAACTTTCCAAAATCTCTTGGAAGACCTTTAAAAGCCTCCTTCTCTCATTTCAGGCCATCGCAGCTCCTTCGACAGGCCTTCTCATGCCCACCTCGCCAGAACTGCAGCCCTGTTACTTTTCATGACCTTTGGCTATTTTCTCAGAGTCCCGATCACTATCTGACATTCTCTGGCTTTTGTTTAACAGCACTCTCATCTGATGGAGAGCAGAGCCCAGAAGGCTTTGTTTACTCACTTTCCCTCTTCCGAGATGAGTTCCCGCACAGAGCAGGTGCTCAGAAAATTCACTGAAGGGCTTTTGGTTTTGTCCTCAATTCTGTTAATCTAATATTTTTAAGTAGTCTCGGTGCTCATCCCTGGTACTTTTGTTCTGATTTATATTTTTATCATTTGAATTGTATCAGTGATTCTTTTTCTCTTCCAAAAAAAAAGAGCCCTTGGCTTCGATATTTTCCAAGTCCTTATAACCTAGGAATGTCTTGCTGCTTTCATTGTAGAACAATAAATTGGTTGATGTGGAATTTTCAGGTCACAAACTTTTTCCATTAAAATTCTGTAGACATTCTGTGTTGTCCGCTGGCATTCGGCTATGTAGAAGAGAAATTTGAGGACAGCCCATCTTTTGTTCTTTCAGAGGTAACTTTTTTTCCCTCCCTGTTTGGGTGCTAATACTTCATTTTCAGTCATTTGTTTAATTATGTTTTGAGGTTTGTGAAGCTAGTCCTTTTGATTCATAGACTTGAATAATATTTCAGCTCAGGAAATTTTTTTCTATGTAATATTTGGTTATTAGTTGCTCTCAGATATTCAGATTTCTTGCCAGGGTGAAATATTCTCATATTTCTCAGACTAGTAATTCTAATCTGTCCTCTGCAGTACTTTTTATTTTACAGTTTTGTTATTATGTTGTTTTGTATTTCATTTGGAGAAGACCACCGAGTCTACCTTTGTTTGTTTTCATAACAATTTAGCAATTAATTTAAAAATTCCTGTTCATCTCACATTATTTTAGCCGATTTTAAATTCTAAATTCTTTATTCTTCCTCTAAATTAATTTTTTCGGATGAATCCCACTATCTCTTTCGTAAAAGCATATAGTTTCAGATTGTTCAGTAGACTGAATATTTTCTACAACATTTGGTTTCTATAGGTTATTGCAACTTTCCGAAATATGTATTTATTTGGAACGTTCAGAATAATGTTCTTTTTCCCTTGCGCTATAAAACTTTGATGAAGCTTCATTTTTTTTTCTTTTCTTTTCTTTTTTTTTTTTCAATTTAGACTTGGATACGTCCGGAGAGAATGTTTCTAGTATTTGTTCAATGCAAGTGTGATCCTAGATCCTCGTACCATATCCCTTGTGCTTGAAATTTTTTTTCTTTCATGACTCCAGGGAAGGGTGAATTGGCAGGCACAGGTCCCATTTCAGTCACTAGTTCATATGTGTTTTTTCCTAGGTGATTCTTCTATACTGAATGTTTCTTCTTTCTTTTGCGAAATGTTGACTTCCCTACCTATGATGTAACTTCAGATGGAATAAGAATTCTTTGTGTAAATTTAGAATGTAAAGATTGCATGACATATAGATTTGTCTGAACACAAGTGCCCTTCTCCCTGACAGTTCTCTTTTAAGTGCACGGCAATTGCTTCGCCAATGACCCAGGGGTTGTCACTCACTCTTCTCTGCCTCCCTCTCTTTCTATTTTCCTCTGATTCATTCTGCCAGAGCTCCCTTGGCCGTCTTCCTGTTTCTTCACCTGCTAAAGTTATTCCTCGTGGCCTTAGGAGGAGTGGAATGTTTTTTCTTCATCTTTACACATCTGTCTCCTCGCCATTCAGATCCCAGTTTCAGTTTTGTCACCTCCTCCAAGCAACTCCCCTGATCCCTCCAACGAAAACACTGTTTCCGCCTCCGTCATTCTCTTACTTATTATCTCTATTTTATCTTCTTCATTCTATTTATCTTAAAATGTTCATTTTCATATTTATCTGTCTTCTTCCAAAAGAATTCAGGCCCAGGTTTATCCACTGCTATCCTGCAAGTGTCAAATAGCCAGCACTCTCTATTTTTTGGTTGTTGAGATATATACATTATCTCTTTTTGTTTGCAGGCCTCTCCCCTGACCCAAAGAGGAAGAAATGCTACTATGTTGGGTGGCGCCTGTGGCTCAAAGGAGTAGGGCACCGGCCCCATATGCCAGAGGTGGGGAGTTCAAACCCAGCCCTGGCAGAAAAACAAAGAAAGAAAAGAAATGCTACTATGTTTGGTGAGAGTTCATGCTGTTGATTAGCAAATATCACGTTTGTGTATTGCCTATATATAAGCTTAATAATCTTCTAATAATTATATAAGTTACTTTTGATTGAATATAACACATATAAATTATATATTTAGCTGTAAAATGGTTCCTTTCTTGTAAATTCTGTTTCTAAGTACATGAGATAATTTTTACTTTACATTTTTACTTTACATTTAACTCTGCTGTTGGCAAAATGAATTAATATTTACTTGAAAAATACTAGTGTAATGTCATTTCAGAAAAAGCCAAACTTCCATACCAGATTTCAATTTCAGTACCAAATTGACAAGGAAATCTGCTAACTGTCTACATTGTCGTATTCAAATTCCTCATCCAACTTTTCCATATCTGCCGAAGCTTTGTAGGTAACAGGAAGTATGATGAAAATAAACTGTGATATTTTCCAACAAATAACCAAAATGGTCGATAAAATGAAAATGACTGCCTTGGCACAGAAAGCAGGTTTTAAGGAATGCTTGTAGTTAAGATATCACAAATATTCATTTTCATATTTATGAAAATATGACAGATAAGATTTAAGAAGGGAGGTCCCACCTTTCCTATCTAATATCATTCACTTACGCAGTCACAGCAAGGGAGAGTCATCCCCAAGCTCACTTATTACCATCACATGTAGTAATGTTCAAACCTCTAAAAGATAACATTATGAAACCATACCACATGTGTATTATAACATACCCTGCTCTATTCTTTTACATTGCTATCACTGCTTTTGACACAGCTACAGGAAATTTTAATTTTTAAAATTAAGAAAAGGCTACTGGAATGCAGACTGGAGAAGTGTATTCCCGTAAGTCTTTGTGAAATGAAAGTGGAAATATATTTCTAAAAAAAAAAAAAAAAAAACAAAACAGTGCTGTTTTCTGTAGCTGAGATGATTCTGTCAAAAATAAAATGTATTTAATGCATTCAATCACATTATCACATTATTGGAGCTACTTTTTAAAATGTGTTAGAGAAAAAAAGCATTGGCACTAAAGTCAGAACTCAGTACAGGAGTCAGCGTGGAAGACAGTAGCAGCGTGACACCATGACATCAGCAGTGTGGCACCATGACATCAGCAGTGTGACACCATGACATCAGCAGCATGAGACCATGACATCAGCAGCGTGGCACCATGACATCAGCAGCGTGACACCATGACATCAGCAGCATGGCACCATGACATCAGCAGTGTGACACCAGGACATTGCGTGGCACTCAGGATTGACCTGCCTAATTATATCGCACTTGAAATTCACCATACTCATTTCCTTCTTGCTATTCTAAAGTAAAAAAAAAAAAAAAATCATAATCCTTTTGGATACCTACAGCTGTGTAACATATTACCCTAAAATATAATGCCTTAAAAAAGGCTGTTTTATTCGTTCACAGTTCCATGGACCAGAAATTCAGACATGACACGGCAGGAAAAGCTTGTCTATGCGTCGTGTGATGTTTGTGAGGGTTAGAAGATCCAAGGTGGCTTATCTCATAGCCTGTTTTATTAATAACTTCAGCTAGGAAGGCGTGGTAACCTGGGGCTGGCTGAGCCTGTTCATCTAGGGGTCTCAGGCCTGTGGTCTCCGTGTGGGCCAGCAGCTTAGTTTTCTGGTTCATCTCCATGTAGTTTCAAAGCCTCTCTCTTTCCACCTGGCCTCTCTGTAGTAGGTTTCTGAACTTATGTGTCAGCCTAGGGTGAGAGTAAAGGCAGAAGCTGTGATGTCTAAGGTTCAGGCCTGAAGTCAGCACAACATCACTGTCACTGCCTTCTACGGGGTTAAAGCAGCAGCAAGGTCACAGGGTACAGTTTAAAAGGGAGGGCACTATATAAGCAATGTCAGGGGGTATCGCTTTTTGGAGGACCAACCACAATTCACGCTTTTGCTCCTAGTAACTCACAATCCAAGCACAACCAAAATACACTCTGCCAAAAATCCCACAGCCTTATCCAATTCTGGCATCTGCCTGATTCTTATAGTCCAATATCTCGTCATCTAAAGCAGGTCCAAGTGTATGTGAAAGGCCTTTGGCATATCTTCCTTCATTCTGAAGAGCTGTGAATTAGAGAGAGAGAGAGATAAGTTATCTGTCCACCATAGTCTCAAGATACAATGAAAAGTTAGGAAAAAGAAAATTGGAATATTCATTGATTCATTTGATAATCATCATTCAACATTTGTTCATTCTCTTTTAAAAAGAACATGAAATGTAGCTAAAATGGTAGTAGACGTAACGTTGAGGCAGCTGCTGTTGGTACTCTTTTGATACCTCTTTTTCCGAGCCAGTGCGCTCATTTTCAAACTGCTGTTATTGACTCACAATTATTCAATACTGTTGGGTTAGCGTCTCAGGATAGCACAATGTATATCAGAACCAGTGGCTCCCATGGTCATGCGTTTTGGGGAATTTGTGCTTTCTGTCCCTGGAACTGTAGGCTTTATGGTTTTAGATTCATTTTCTTAAAGTGGGACACTTCTTTCTACCAGGGTACGTAGATTGCCATCACTCTGAAAACTACAGCTTCTACCTGTTGGCTTTGAGCTCAGTGTGACGGTAAAATAGAAGAGAGAAAAGGAAATTACTGGCAGGAGTAACTGAACTTGATCGCTGTGAGGAGGTACGATTGCTGCAGTATAACAGGGGCGAGGAAGTTACCTTTGACACTCAGATGATTCACCCAGCATCTCTTCCCAGTCTTACCTATGAATAGATTAATATTGCAACCAAAGCCTGATAAGGGTAGTTGGAACTTAAGTTCCCTCAGAAAAGAGGGTGAGTCCGTGCCACTGCAATAATGTTATTGTCTTTCCTGCACTCAGCTTCCCTCATTTCCTCTTCTGTACGTACCCTCAATAGATCACCTTCTAGGACAATCCAATTCTCAGTCTCTCTTTTTAGTGTACACAACTCAAGAGGCAGACAAGTTTTGGTTTTACTCTAAGTTTTACTGGTTATTATTTGGAAATTTTGTATGATTTACTAGATATCCTTAAGCCTACTTTATCTTCTTCAATTAGGAGAGTAATTTTTTCATAGGGTTTTTGTGAAGATTAAAGAAATTAGTTAAAATAATTTTGATGGGCAATGGTACAATTGGAACAATGGCGGACGGAAAAGGTATTCAGACATTTTAATATTGTTCGTTTTTTTCTCCATTGCCATGCTTTGACCCCTACCTCTTTGGGGGTGGGTATACAGCAAACATTAATTTTTTCATAGAATTGTTTCCACAAGGAAATATGCTAATGCTGATTTTCTTTCTACATCCAGTGAAAATACTAATCAACAAATGGAAACCAGATGAGTGTATTCTTGAGAGATACTGTTATAGTTATTGGTAAAACACCTGGGTCTTTCATCAACCTATACTGAGAGAAGGACTGTATCTTTTTGATCATTTTGGCCATAATGCATTTGTTGAAATGAAATGCTTCACATCAGTCTTATTTAACTTTTATAGTATTTTGATTTTAATGTATGTCTTTCCAGGCATATATTTTTATATGTTTGAGACTTTTATAGGTGAGATTGCTTATTGAATCATATTTATCCTTTCTATTATTTTATCATAATTTTAGCTGTCTGAGCTTGAATAAAAATACCCATCTGAGGTATCTGTCAAGGAAAATTCATACGTTTAAATCTCATCTGGCTCGTTACTTGACAGTAATGATTTGACAAGTGTCCCAGATGAGACATTATGACTAAGTAAATTTTGTGAATAAATGATTTTGAAGCTCACTATGAAACCAAGTGAAATATTCACACCAGAAATTTTCAGCTAAATAAAGGAAACATGTTGCAACTATTCAGCTCATACCTACCACAAAGCAGAATTTGGACAAATTTTTATATTAATTAATTTAGACTCTACTCCTACAGTGCAGTTTAATCAAAATATTTTTTAAAGAAATAGGTAACCCTTACATAGTATAGTAGACTGAGTGACTCACAAACTATTAAATATGCTTACTTCAAATACAGTAGTTTATGTAGAATTGTCAGTTCTTCCCAGTGGCTAAGCCAATTCCTAGGAGTATTGCTAGGTTCTTTTGGAAGCTGTGTAGACTTCATATTAAATCACCACTTTACTAAACCAAATGGCATTGCAGTGAGGATTTTTTAAATGACTTCAAAAGCGAATTATTTCTTTTACTCATAAAGAAACTAGCACATAAATTATCCAGATGAAATCGCTTATTAGTTAATATTTATTAACTAAGTCTAAGGCAGTATTGGATACTGTTTCATCTTTGCTTATAAATAATTGGTAAATAAATACACAAGAATATAATTAAGTGAAATTGCGTGCACTAGAAAGTGAATATATATTTTAATCATTTGAAAATAATGGTATATTCAAAATAAGATTGGACGAGTTGTTTGAATGCAATGAGGATCCTACAAATAGATAAGAAAATTCAATGAAGACTTTTTAGAAAAATGAACACTTTTATTTGTTTTTTTATGGTAGTAGGAATTGTTTTATTCTTTGGTGAATTAAACTGGTGGTAACTATTAAAATTGAAATTGCTGGACTTCTTGTCCTGCTGGCACTGTAATTGTTAGAGGATTAGGCTCCCACTGTAACCTTTAAACTGAACAAAATATGTTAAGGAATTATTTAGAGACACTGGAAAAAGATAACCTTGTATTTTGATTCTTAGAGAAGAGAAAGATGTACATATATACACACACATTTTATATATATATAATGGGAGCAGTTTTCTAAACTGTGATACATGGAAGTGGAGTCCGAGGGTGGAGGATCAAGGCCTCACTGAGGCCGAGATTATATTTCAGAGAAGCTGAGCAGCTGGGATTTGTGGGATAAGAGAAAGGAGGCCTGCAAAGAAAGGTGCACCTAGTATTTTTATCTGTTTCTTAAAGGTTTGGCTGAATCCTGAATCAGTCACAGCGATGATACAGGTATTGGAATTAACAGACAAGGACTTCAAAACAGCTGTAAAATTTTGCTTAAGGATTCAAGGGAAAAGGGACATCGTGAATGAAAAATACGAGGACTAGCAATAAAGATATGGAATCTACAAAAAGAAGAAAAAGGAAATTTTGGAATCGAAAGTGTAACACTACTTAAAATGAAAACACAATGAGTCAGAAAGGCAGTAGCTGCTGCAGATAAAAAGTGGAAACAGTGGCCTTGAAGAAAATGCAATAGAAACTGTTCAAGGGGAAGAAAAAAACAGACTTTAACATTCATAGAGCTTTAATAGCCTGGGACAATACAAGGTGGTCTAAGTTCTGTGAAGTTGGAATCCCAGAATAAGAGTCATTTCCCGGAAAGACCTAGAACAGTTTACAATTACTTACTACAAGAAACCTTATCTGAAAAATTGATTACAAGGTAGTTGTTTCTAGAAAATAGAGCGAAGAAAAATTATTTCATGGCTGTGTGTAAAATAAAATAAGGAGTTTATTTACACAAAATATTTGTAGTTTCAAAACACCCTGTTCATTTTCATTTCCTGGTACCATTATACGTTTTCCCTTTGTCTTTTAGAGAAATTTACTTACATTTCAAGACAATTTTAAATATTGAAAACAGTAATATTTGATAATGTAGCATGTTTTTATTAATCATATCAAGATAAAATTTGCTAAAAATATAATCATAACTTTCCAAAAAGATCATTAATTGGCATTTTGTAATCAAATTGCAGTTGATCATTAACACAAGATATTCATAAGGTATAAAAAAGTATCAGTAGTGGAAGCCACGGGCCTACTGGAGATATTTAGCTCAGAATCTTAAATCCACCACACCTACAATACTTACTTTCTTTACTGAAGGTTAATTAATTACTCACTTGGTTGGAATGGAGAAAAGAAAGCAGAAAATGATAAACTAAAGTGAAATTTGGGGAAAGGATACTAGCCTAAAGTTTCCATTTTCTTTCTTCTTCTTCTTTTTTTTTTGCAGTTTTTGGCTGGGGCTGGGTTTGAACCCACCACCTCTGGCATATGGGGCAAGGGCCCTACTCCTTTGAGCCACAGGCACCATCCTCTATTTTCTTTTTTTAAAAAATAAATAATAAACCCCCTCAAGTGACACCTACATATATTTAAATAAGAATCCCTTTTTAAAAATGCTTCTTCAGGTCTTAATATCATTTGATAACATATATCTAAATGTATCCATTCTTTTAGGAAAAAATTGTTCAGAAATTTGCAGAATCTTTGTACCATGGTATGTCCATCTCTCTCTATTCCGAAAAACTTCCAAAATACTGCCGACATATGAATTTTCACAAGAATTAAATACCTGACCCAGTTTTAAAAGTCTCAAAACCATATATTCAAATGAATGAATTATGAATTCAACTGTCAGTTTCCACTCTCTCAATCGCTGCATTTAGCTCATCTGGGAGTGTGCTAACTGTTCTGTTTATTTTCATAAGAAGGGTAAGTTAAATATTCAAACTACTATCATTTCCCAGAAAAAAAAAAAAAAAAAGGAACGTGAAATGGTGAGTAATGAATAAGAGTCTGAATGTAGTAAACCTTTGGACAGAAAGATTTGCACTCCACAAATAAAGATGGTCAAATATGTATACATGGTACAACAGTTCTTTCAAAGTCTGCACAGGTCCCGCTCTCTACGTTCATGAATAGCTCTATTCATTTCAGAATGACCTGTCAGTGTGCGTGCGTGCGTGTGTGTGTGTGTGTGTGTGTGTGTGTGTGCATTCTGGAAGGCCAGCCTGCGCTGTCTGCGTCCAGCTGCATGTAGCAAATGTTTGGAGATGGCTACATTTGTATGATTCCATTCAGGACCCTTGATGAAATAATGCAGTCTTATGTGTGAAAACAGGAATAGAGCTTTAAAAAGAATAAATAAACCAGGATAGAAATTCTATTCAAAGTAAAATAGAAAAGAACATAGCAAATGAGGGACACATTAAGTTCAATGTTTTATTTTCATTTTAATGAAAAATATAAAGTATTACAGAGAAGAAAGGTCTGTGGGGAAGTGAGCAAAGAAACCACATATTTCTCAAATAAATTGTTTTATTAGAATAAAGCGCATGTTTAAGCAACCTGATTTGTTTCTTGTTTATAATGTGATGCATTAACCATCATTAAGCTATGAAATTAAGTTTTCATTGTACTTTTGTATTTAAAAGAGTAAACTATATAAAGAGTAAAAAACCAAAGTGTATTAGGTAAATTGGATAGTTAAGTATAAATAATCGTAATTATTTAAAGTGTTGGTATGTTTATTAACTTTACGTGATGGTGATCTTAAAAATGTATAAGCAAGGAATTAACAATTAAGTGTCAGAGTGTTGAAGCTTAAATGGATAGAAGTGCTAGTCAGTTCCCCAATGTTCCAGCCGTGACAGCTATTTATTAGTTTGGGGGCCTTTGATAAGGCACTTTTTATCATTGGAACTCACCTTTTATTTGTAAATTAACACTGTTGGACTACATTATTTTAAAATCCTTTCTTCTTTTGCCCTTTTATATACTATGATTTATTTGTAATAATTTTAATGGAAATACACAATTTTTACCATAAAGTAGATTTTTTTTAAAGAAATCATCAAAATGTCATACATCTGGCTCAGAGCCTGTAGCACAGTGGTTACAGCACCAGCTACATGCACGGAGGCTGGCAGTTTGAGCCAAGTCCTGGCCAGCTAAAAAACAATGACAACTGCAACAAAAAAATAGCTGGACATTGTGGTGGGTGCCTATAATCCCAGCTACCCAGGAGGCTGAGGCAAGACCATCACTTAAGCCCAAGAGTTTGAGGTTGCTGTGAGCTGTGACATCATGGCACTCTACCTAGGATGACACAATGAGACTCTGTCTAAAAAAAAAAAAAAACCAACAAAAAAACACAAAAAAACCATACATCTGGTTTATTTAAATTTTTATGTATACAGTATTTTAATCAGTTGTGTGTGTTTTTTAAAAAAATCTGAGCAATAACTCTGTTCTATCTGATGTTCCAAATTATTTAACAGAGATTTATCTTTGTTCAACTTGGGAGCTAATTTAAAAAGGAAGAAACACAATGTTGAATAGATAAGGCAAATTCAGAAACGCATATGCATTAGCTGAAAGTTTGATGCCCAAACAGATATTCTTAAAATTGATGCACTCATCATGGCGTATGCATGTGGTTAGATACCTAGGTGTGCTATGTTACAGAGAACATGTAGGACAGAATTATCTTAGAACTCATTCTAAAGGAAAAGAAACTAGGGTCAAAGGGGATACTTTGAATTTTTTACATTATGATACAGGGTGCATAGGTAGTATGTGTGTTTACATTCGTGTCTGTGTCTCTATACAACTATATGGAATGCCTTATTTGATTCACTCTGATATGGACTCTTTTTAAAACACATTTTAACAGCTCTAAATCATGCCAAGATGTGCCCGTTAGGTGAGTTGGTGCATCAACACAGTTTGGGTGTGAGTGAGCCCTGTGATGGGATGGTGTCCCATCTAGGGCTGGTCTTGCTTTATAGCCTGAGCTGCTGGGACAGCCTCCAGCCACCCACCACCCTGGACTATACTATAATCAGGAGAAACAGAGAGAAAGAATATGGAACAGAAGGCAAGAGTAGAAAAATATTAGCTCCTGTGTGTCCTTTCTATGAGCAAGGGCTGGCAGAGGGGAGGCCGTGAAAAGTATTGGGACTTGAGCGGCTAACAAAATGCCCAGAACGTGGTACTGTACCTAGATTAGCTGAGTGGTGGTGCTGAGACTGAAAGAATTGTTTTAAGAATCTGTACAACTGGTAAGCCCTCAACTCTCTTTCTCTCCCCTATAAATCTCGGAGGCCGATCATCCCAGAATGGTGCTGAAAACTAAAGGCTTCTGAGGATTCATTGTGCCATAGAGGTTCTAAATTCCAGGGCAAACACCAAGGCAGGAGTTGAGAGCGACTGCCATATTGAAAGGGAACAATGAAGGGAGGGTCTTCCTTGGTTAACAGGCAGGCTCAAAATCTCTTTTCGTGCTCATCCTAACAATGTTGGCCATTGAGCTTATTTCTCTATGCTTCTGTCACTGGAGATTGAGCCTGTTAAAAATCTCCGAAGACAACATTTCTAAAGAAAACATTGGGTGGACTCTAACAAGCTTGCAGGACCTTACCAAATCAACTTCCAGGGGACTAGAACAGAAAAACAGAGGACTACTGGAGAAATGGCTTCAAGAAAATAAAATGCAATTTTGTTGCAATCGTTTTTTTAAAGAATGCGTATTTAATTGATAATTATATATATTTATGTGTTACAATGTGATGTTTTGATATACATGCAGGTATACACACACACACAGGCATATACACTACCCAATGTGGAATGATTCAATCAAGATTTTTTTTTTTTTTGGCGTGAAGTTTAAAACAAAATAGATACACCACATAGCAATTATGGCATTGTTGTAATTGCCACAGAATGAGTACCGAAGTTTGAAGAATGTACCATCAGTGGCCTAGAGGAACGCTCCAAAGACACTTAGGGAGAGTTCTTTATGTAATATTGAGGCAACGAAGGTCTTGAAGGCACAGGTTATAATGTTCATGTAGGAAAATGGAGAAACGCATGACTCACTACTCAGCTGAAAGTCATTCAAAAGATTAGAACTTTACAATGGACTTTACAATGAGAACTTTACAATTCAGCCACAAAAAAACAAATGAAACCCTGTTACCTGCCACAATGTGGACGATCCTTAAAAACATTTCACCAAGATTAAGAAGCCAGTCTCCCAAGGTCGCAGTGGTAGGCAAAGCCATAGAAAGGAAAAGCAGGGGCCTGAGGAAGGCAGCAAGGAAGGGTGATGCCTGGTGGGTCCAGGGACTTTCTTTGAGATGGTGAAAATGTTTGGGGCTTAATACAGGTGGGGTTGCATGACCTGACGAGTATACAAAATACCACCGAATGATATTATTTAAATATTTAATTTTATGTGCTATAATTTTTACCTCAAATTTTCTTTTTCTTTTTTTTTTTTTTTTTGTAACGGAGCCTCAAGCTATCCCCCTGGGTAGAGTGCCATGCCATCACAGCTCACAACAACCTCCAACTCCTGGGCTCAAGCGAGTCTCCTGCCTCAGCCTCCCAAGTAGCTGAGACTACAGGCGCTCGCCACAATGCCTGGCCATTTTTTGGTTGCAGCCATCATTGTTGTTTGGCAAGTCCGGTCTGGATTCGAACCCGCCACCTTAGGCGTATGTGGCTGGCGCCTTAGCTGCTTGAGCCACAGGCGCCGAGCCCTCAAATTTTCTAAAAAGAGGCTGGGCACAGTGGCTCACACCTATAATCTCAGCTGAGATTATAGAGGCTGAGGCAGGTGGATGGCCTGAACTTACAGGTTCCAGACTAGCCTGAGCCAAGATGAGAAACTGTCTCTAAAAAAAAATAGCTGGGCGTTGCAGCAGATGCCCGTAGTCCCAGCTATTTGGGAGGCTAAGTAAAGAGGATCACTTGAACTCAAGAGTTTGAGCTAAGACGCCAGGGCACTCTACCAAAGGTGACCAAGAGAGACTGTCTCAAAAAAAAGAAAAAAAATATTTTTTTTCTAAAGAGAAATCAAAACAATAGGACTTCAAATATGAAAAATTCTTAGAAATATCTTATTTTGTTTTTTATATTTATGCATGCACATGTAAAATATATAGTAAAAATCTACATTTAAAGTTCAAAGCCTCTTCAAAGAAGTATGAAATAAAATTTTACATGATAAAAAAAACATGGTGTCATTGTTCGGTTGGCAGTGTGTCTTAGAATGGATGACATCTCAGATTGACTAAACAAGGTCATAATTACTGGTAAACAAGGTCATGATTATTGGTAAACAAGGTCATAATTACTGTTTTGTTTCGGTTTTTTTGCAGTTTTTAGTCGGGGCCAGGTTTGAACCCACCACCTCTACACCCTACTCCTTTGTGCCACAGGCATCACCCCATAATTACTGGTTTTTCTTTTTTTTTTTCTTAAAAAAAGACTGGGCAGACACCAAGCAATAATTGCTTTGATTGTTTGCAGAGGCACCTCAATTTCTTCAGGGTTATCTATACCTCGATATTGTCATTCGCATATTTGATGAGCAGATCTACGAAGAGAAGCTATGTTATTGAGCCCCAATTAACTGCCAATCATTATGGTAAGTAATTTTATTTCATCATCTCACTTGATTGTCTCCACAGCCTGTTTATATAGATCCTGCACCCTGCAGATGAGAGAATGGAGAACTTGGGTTAAACACTCAATTTGCAAGGTCATGCAGCTACTTGGTAGTAAAGGCGCCTGTTGCACTAATGTTGTTTGACTCCAGAAACTTTAATTTCTACCATATTATACCAAAAACCAGACATATGCTGAAATTCTTTTAAAAGAAAAACAGAAGAGTAGACGAAATGGGAAAGGAAACTGCGGTAGTTAATAATATTCATAAGTTTTCTTCAGGAGCTTCCAGAAATAGCCTGAAGGAAAATTTCCAAATACCCAGTTGAGGGTAGGGTGACAAAAATGTAAATTTGTCTTAATTAGCATTTCCTGGTAAACAGATAACTCACATATATAGTAGAAATGAATATAAGGCTACAAGTAATACTTTATAAATGATATATTTCAATATAATTTCTAATAAAGCCCCATTCTGCTGGACTGTGGAGAAATTTTAAATTCAACCTTGGAGGAAATTCAACATTCTTATGCTTCTACTCCCAAATTTATGCCTAGTCTAAAGGCGTAGGCCCAAATGGTTTGATAGGGTAGCCACTGTCCGTATGTCGTCATTGAGCTCCTATAAATGTGGCTAATATGAATTAAGACGTTCTGTAAATGTACATAATACACCAGGTTTCCAAGATGTGCTATTAGAAAAAGAGATATAGACTCGGCGCCTGTGGCTCAAGTGGCTAAGGCGCCAGCCACATACACCTAAGGTGGGGGGTTTGAATCCAGCCTGGGCCTGCCAAACAACAATGATGGCTGCAACCAAAAAATAGCCGGGTGTTGTGGTGGGCGCCTGTGGTCCCAGCTACTTGGGAGGCAGAGGCAGGAGACTCGCTTGAGCCCAGGATTTGGAGGTTGTTATGAGCTGTGATGCCATGGCACTCTACCCAGGGGGACAGCTTGAGGCTCTGTCTCAAAAAAGAAAAAGAGATGTAAAGTATCTCATTAACTTTTAAGTATGTTTTCATGTTGAAATGATAATATTTTAAATACTTGAATTACATACATATATTGTTAAATTTAATTCCACTTGCTTTTACTTGTTTAAATGTGGCAGCTATATATCTAGACGTTTATAAAGTTCGTGTGCAATTTAAAATAGTGTACAATTTTAAGTTGCACACGAACTTTACAAACACCCTGTATATTTTAAACTTATTTAATTGACAAATGATAATAGTGTATGTTTATGGGATACAATGTGATATGCTGATCTCTACATAAATTGTAGAAATATTCAATCAAGCAATAGATATATTTCCATGTCACTAACTTATCATTCTTTGCATTGAGAAAACTTCAATTACGTACACAGCTGATGTGACATCACTCTTGGGTGGTGTTTGATTAGCTGGCTGGATCACAACAGTCAGAGGGGCTCGATGGCTTTTTGTGATTTTAAAAATGTGTAACGGTTCTTGGATGACAACTACAGGTGAGAATCTGTTGTGGTAAAAAACAAAACAAAACAATGTTTCATTATCTCAAAGTCATTGTTCCCCTCTACCCTCTGCACACTGGTAGTTACCTAACACTAATGTGATACTTTCTACACACAGAGCAGGTGTAGGCAGAGAGGCTGAAGGAAGGTAGAAGGAACCCGGAACCTTGTGCTTATTCATACATGAAAGCTGATCTTGATGATGAGGAGCAAAGGTGACCTGGTAAATCAACAGGAATTATGTAAACGGATACATTTGGATCGGTGGTATGGGTCTTGGGAGCTACCTGGACCCATTTTTTCAGGTGTCTAGAAATGAAATTGTATTGAGAATTAGCACATTTATAAACTAACTCTTAGCCTAAGAATGATTGATGAATGAATAATTCTGACAAAATGATTTTCTGTATGGTGTGAAGGAACTACATTTTAGAAGCAGTTACAAAACATAGAAAGAAATGGATTCCAGGAAAAAAAATGGTACAGATAGCTCTTTCGGAAGAAAAATATACTTTGTGTTTTAGGAAAATGGTACCTCAAAACAGATACTCCATGGTTTTGGGGGGACTGTGTATCTTGATATAGGTGTGGTTGATGCAAAAAAAGAAAAAAAAAAACTGTACACCACAGATCCACCGTTAAGGTAAATTGACTCAAAGTGACCAAGTTGCTGGTGTTTTCCAGTCTATTATGGTCATGAATATAATAAAAGGATATAAAGGCACCAATAGAGCATAAGAGAGGTAGCTCCACAGTTCCCCACTTTCATTTGCAGAATCAATGCCTTATTTCATGAAAATTTTAATACCATATTTAGTTGAAATAATTATATTAATACAACCTTGGTTTGGAGTAACATCATTTTTTTCTAATGTGTGGAAGTTCTTAAAACATACCAATTACTAGAGCTATTGCATTTGTGGGTGGAATTGCTCATAACACAATATATTTCTCTATACTAAATTTCCTTAAAACTCTCCCTCCTAGAAATTGTAAAACCTCTCCTTTCCTTACCATTGAAATAGTAAAGTCTTCTTCTATCTTTGGAAATGTTGATTTCCTCAACTCAGATAAATATGTCATATACCCATTGGAGAAGAAAATCTTTGGACAGAATGACAAGTGTTCTAGTAATACTTTTAGGTCTAATAAAGATTCACATATGTTGGGCAGTGCCTATGGCTCAAAGGAGTAGGGCACCAGCCCCATATACCGGAGGTGGCAGGTTCAAACCTGACCCCAGCCAAAAACTGCCAAAAAACCCCCAAAAAAACAAAAAAAGATTTACATAACTCTTACTATCTTTAATTTCCTGCCAAGTTATGATGCTTTGTGTAATTTATACTAAAATAAATATAAAATTACGCCCAATTAAATAAAAACTAATCTTCTTTAATTAAATAATACTCAATCTTACCAAATAGGAGATTTAGTTTACTGACTAAAAATTAATGTTAGTAAATAATATTCCGAGCATACAATATCCATAACTATTATTATAGAATTGCTTAATCAGTAGAAGATAGGTTGGATCAGGGATTTAAGTTTTTCACAATAGATTTATAGACTTTCAGAATTAAATTGTAAATGGACATTTAAGCTACTTAAAATGAAAAGAATCACTTGTTGATTTAATGAATTAGTTAAAATCCTGAGGACATTTTTAGAAAATTGGAAGTATAGAAATAGAAAAATTTTAATTACAATCAAGATAATCAACATATAATGATTATTCACTGCTAATAGCTATGTCTTTTAAAAAACCGGTAAGGTTGTTTATATAACTACTATGAAAGGCAATGTCAAAGTTTTCCCTAAAGATCTCTGTCTACCAAAAATCTACAAAATTTATAGCACCGAAAATCTAAATATTATTTCCTTCCTTTCTTCCCTCCTTCTTTCCTTCTTTACTTCATTTCTTTTTGAGAAAGGATCTTGCTGGAACACCCAGGTTGGAGTCCAGTGGCACCATCACACCTCACTGTGACCTCCACCACCTGTGCTCCCGTGGTCCTCCCATTTAAACCTCCCAAAGTGAGAAGATTACAGGCATGGGTCACTGTGCCCAGCAAGTGAAGGAAATCTCTGCAATTGTCATATAATTTTTCCCCTATCCTGGACCACTCTTATCAATAAAGAAAAAAAGAAAGCAATTCTAGTTATTCCTGAATCAGAATTAGATATTAGAAAACCCAGATGTTTGTATTAGTTAATCTCATCTCATAGGGCAGCTGCGTGGGTTAAAGAAGAAAAAGTATATCAAGGAGAGAAGCACACACACTCTCGGGCTCTGGAGCAAAATGTTTAATGAGCTCTTATCTCTATTCTACTTTACTTCACTCAATCTCCTACAATAATTAATAGCAACGTACTACGCTTGGTAGTGTATTGGACTTTAGGAATAAAAGATAATTTGGCATTAACTCCAACATATTAAAAGCCTTTTTTTTCCTTTATTACCTCTATAGTATCATATGAAGCTCAATACTAATTCATTAAATTAATAAGGAGAGGAAGAAATAAATGAACACGGGAGATTTGGAAGAAGATTTGAAATATGGCATCATATTAAATGAGATAATCTACTTAAAATACATGGAAGAGAGACTGGGACATGGTATAAAGACTTCGTCGTTGTTAGAGATGACCATTATCCTGACTTTTCTTCTCCTTTGCAAAGGGCCTCTCTTCTTGCTTTTCTCTGATCTCTTCCCCCCTGGCCCGGGGTGGGGAGCCTTTACATATAGAAAGGCCCCATTACTTTAATTAATTGTTCCATCAAAGAAGGCCACATTCAAGAAACTTCAATTAGATAGGCTTAAAAATGTTTTTAAGTATAAAGTAAAAACTTTATACTGCAAAAATCTAATTACCTTGCATTTATTAATTTCAAAACATCCGAAGTTCTTGTTAATTTTAAAGGTAGCTAACCCTTTAATGGCCTTGTTGTGTCTGCTTTTTGTAGGAAAGCGTCTGAATACTTGGTTGCAGCACGAGGTCTGTAGTTTTAGCCAGTGCCCTCGGTGGGTATCAGGCATTTGTGACACTAAGGGGGTCTGGATTTGTGTTAGGTGGGAGAATCTACATTCACATCAGTAAGTAGCTGAAAAGCAAGAAACTGTTTTTCAGGCATGTTGCCAAAGGCAGGGGTATTCATTCTACTGCAGTTTTCTCTGTATTTCAATTGGAGCTTTCTTAGCATCAATGACTGTGAAATATCAATTGCTGAGGCCTCAATCAATTCCATCTCTAGTTCTTTAAGTGCCTTGGTGATATCAACTAGTTGAGGTTGAAATGCTAATTTGACTGTGATACCGTGATTTCCAAAGTCAGTGAACTTTTCATCATAGTCGCCAATTAATAGGCCTCTAATAGTTGTGTATTCTTCAGATGATTCCCATGTATCATCCTGCCCATCAATGACCTTTGCCAACTGGGGGAAATGTTCATTTGAAATTTTCTTTTAAAGAACAAATGTTTTTTAAAAAGACAGCTTTTGGGGAGCCTTCACCTGTCCTGAGTCTGGGCATCGGACCCATAAACTGGAGGTGATGGGTTCAAACCCGGCCCTGGCCAAAAACTGCAGAATATTCTTACTCTAGCCTTGGTTGTGATGTCCTCTGTCAGTAACATTCTCCAGCATCTATGTGGCAAACGAAAGATTCATTGCATACTCTGGGCTTATGTCCCACAAAGAACTCATAGCTAGCAGTACTTAGGCAAGAAAGGCTTTTTCCCCCTGATATTTACAGCTGAAATCTCAGGGAGAGTTTGAGGAATAAGCTATAGTAACTGCTCATTTCTGAATCAATGAGTGATTGAGAAGGGGGTCAGGGAGGGGTGCTGTTTGGGTCACCTAGATCTTGTACTCAGCCATGGAGCCTAGATTTTGGGTCTGGTCCACTTGAATCGTGTAGACTGGAATGGAATAGGAGTTGTCTTTCAAAGAGCAGCCAGCGAGATTAACATGTTACTTAGTAAACTGCATGTGAAGCCGTATAGTTTTGCCTTGTATAAAGTGCACTTTGGAGTCCAAATTTTTGAGGGAAAAAAAGGATGTGCATTATATGTTGGTAGTATAAATTCCGTATCTACATAAATGTTTTTAACTGTTTTATGTATGCTCATGCATTAAAAGTGTAACCCTAGAAAGCAATAACCATGCCCGTATGCAAAATAATACCCTGAAATGTGGTAATTAATTTTGCTGAACTTATGACAAACTTGCAAAGAAAGCATTTTCAGCCAACAAAGGACAACTCTTCATACACTTTCGGCAGGAGCTGGCAACCTAGCAGATATTTTGACAGAAATTATTGGAAAATCCCTTGGAAAATGTCAAAACCGGTTTTTGTTCACTTCAAGCTTTAAGCTAACAGTTATTAAATATGCTGAAGGACACGGCCGCAGAGCCGCCCAGAGACACTCTGGGCCGCCTTTATTCTGCGTAACAGTTTTTGTACCATAGTATGTTAAAAAAATAAATGCTAAAATTCTTTTGTAATACGAAAAAAATCCAAGTACCTAAATATAAACAAATACAAATTTGAATGACAAAATTAAAACAAAAGATCTTTTTTTCCCTGAAAGTCAAGGCCGAAAATGTGAGAGCATGTTATACATGGCAAAACGTGGTGGTAAGATTGTAGATAACATGTCCCCCATGCACACATACGTACACATGCACACACATACATGCACATGCACACATATGCACAGATGTACACACGCATGTACACTCACATGCACACACATGTACAGGCACACACATACACACACATATACAAAGGAATGTGTATATAGCTTCCTCTCACATGTAGCTTATAAGAGAGTGTGAGTCTAGATTATCTTCAGCTATTATGGATACATAATAACAGAACACATGTAGATACACACATATAATTTATGAGGACATAGTATCTTACCACCATTACACATCATTTTCAGTTTTCAATGCCCCACTGCCAGGTGCAGGATTTCCTGGCCCCATCCAAATATTAGTTCTCCTGGACGTTAGACGCGATCTCAAATTAATTTCCTCATGTCCTTTGGTTCTGGCCTGTGACTGACTTCTCCTGCTCCCAAAACCCCTCAAAATAATGTTACATCAATGAGGCTGCCGACAATGCAATCACAACATCACTGGCCAGGACACAGGCACTGTCTCCTGATACGTTGAGAGAAGTAAACAAATAAAATGCTACGGCAGCACGATAAGCTGAGGGTTTTTGATGTATCAAAGCTTAGCTCTTTCTGACTGATACTATGAGATATGGCCCGACTCTCGCGGCTTGTGCCGTGTTTCTGTCTCCACTTCTGGTTCGTCCCCCCGTGACCACACGGTAAAATGAATGAGCACACTAAGCATCTTCTGCAGCCTTTGCCTCCATATGGCCTGAAAGATTCCCCGGGTAACTGTGGTATCAGAAATTTCAACCAAGCTGTGTAACATATTGCGTCCTGTTTTTCCGCCTTCCCATCAAGCACTCAAAAATTACAGAAAATTAAAATTCCAACAAAACAGATGAAATCCATTCTAACATTCCTTAGGCAGCCCCCCACACCCTCTTGGAAACTGATCCCTTTGCAACAGTTCTATAAAAATGCCAAAACATACTAAATTATAGAATCAAACTGGAACCTCTGCTATACCCATAATTCTTGAGTAAAATTAAAGACAAAGGGTTTTACTTTTTCTTGCTGGAACTGTGTAAATGTTCTCTCCCCAGCAGAACTTATAACCTCTTTCAGAGCAGATTCTCTCTCTAGTTTAACATTCTCAGGATGTTTTTACTATTCTTAGGAAAAGATCAAGAAAGTAGTAGCTGTTCAATAACATGTAATGGCTTGAATGTGGAAAGGTTCTAAGAGATTATCAGCAACTAGAAAATTAGGTGGTCGATTCATATGTTTTATTTTTCTGACAGTCAGTATGGACAATTACTATCTGATTCAGTCAATTAAGGAATAAAGAAGGCTGTAAAGTCAGGTCTGTTTTAGTTATTCATCCTCGCCATGACCAAGCCAGGCAGATGACTTGATTTTTGCAGTGTAAAAATTCATAAATTACTAAATTAACAACAGCCTAACTAATCCACATTCATTTGAACAACCACGGGTACAGAATGAGTTTTAAGTTCTAATGTTTCCAATCTCAAGCCTGGTGACATTTCATGAATCTTACCGATTAGCACTCTGAGAAGTGAAAATACCATTTTGTATTGAAAGTTACATTAATTTTCTGCAGATGCTTACCTAGGAATCTAGATGGATTTTAAGGCAAAAGATGTGTCATTCTTGGTATTTTCATCTGAATTTTTAACTTTGACATATAATAAAACTGACATTTAAATTGCAGGAATAGCAAAGAGAACATTTTTTGAATCCCCTCAATCATTTCGGTGTTAAGTTACTGATACGATGCCTGTCATTCTAGCTGTTTATTGGCTTTATTCTAAAGATAAGGACATTCTCTATGTAAAAAACAATCAACTGCATCAGAAAATTAGCATAACCCTCAATAAAATGGCCTTGCTATAATGTAATTCACAAATCCTATTTGAATCTGTCAGCTGTTTCAGTAACTCCAATATTCCTTCTACATCGAGCAGTTGTCATTCTACCATAAGGAGGAGCTTTCAAAGCTTCCTCTCTGTCCATTCTCCCTTACACCCTCCTCTCTGTATAATCCACGAACCGATCATCTATATTAGCACAAACTCTTGTTTTATTAATAGGTTATAACCTGTTGCTATTCAAAATTATACATATGCTCAAACTGCCTCAGATTTGCCCAACAGAAGCCCTGTGAAGATGGCAGTGTGTCCTTTTGACACATCCCATGATGGTGTAAGAACTTGCTTCTTTCTGACTGAACAAAATGTTTGCAGCTTATCTTATAATTTGTGTGCTATAGCTGGCTTTGGATTCAGCAACTTCTGAAGGAGTTCTGGTTCCTTTTAATGGAGAATGGTATTTAGAAACTGAGCTATATAGGCACTAAGTGTACCCTTTATTACTGCAGTAGCTGCTCTCAGACCTTCTTAGTACTTACTAGCAGTACATACAGGGATGCACACACATGTACACCCACACATCTCCATCTACATATACCTCTGTGTATTTAAAGCCATAAGTTTACAACAGCATCACTAATTTCAGCCGGATACTGAGTCTACCATAGTGTTACATCCCTTCTCTTATGGGTAACTTCTTTCTCCAATAGTGAGACACTGACACTCTGTTTCCAATTTCCACAATACCCTTATATGTTCACACCTCTCTATATGCAGCTAAACGCCTGTTGCCATCATTGTCACCCCATTCTCTCCCAACCCTACCACCACCATCGGTGGTGCTCTTAAGCTCCTTCAGGTCCAGCTGCCACAACACCCTCTTGATAGCATCTTATGCCACTGCCTGACTTTTCACAGCTGTCTGCTTTATTCCGATTTAATGAATAGCACTTGGATTTAAATTATTATGTAAGAAAAAAGGGAAGAAAGTATGGAAAGAAGAGCAAAGAAAAGGAATAAATTGTTTTTTGTTTTTTGGTTTTTTTTTGAGACAGAGCCTCAAGCTGTCCCCCTGGGTAGAGTGCCGTGGCATCACAGCTCACAGCAACCTCCAACTCCTGGGCTCAAGCGAGTCTCCTGCCTCAGCCTCCCAAGTAGCTGGGACCACAGGCACCCGCCACAATGCTGGGCTACTTTTTGGTTGCAGCCATCACTGTTGTTTGGCAAGCCTGGGCTGGATTCAAACCCACCACCTTAGGTGTATGTGGCTGGCACCTTAGCCACTTGAGCCACAGGTGCCGAGCTGAATAAATTATTAATTAAAGGAGCATAAAGCTATGATCTTATATCCATTTAAAAATACATATTCAGAGTCTAAAAAAAAAAAGATAACTAATATATATAAATAAAAGTAAAAAAATAATTTCTAAAAATAAAAGACTTTGGTAAAAACATAATAAGGAAAAAAATTCGTTTGCTATTTGTAGTTTGTCTTGTGTATTCTGTAACAAAAAAGTAGTCAATGATTATGTATTCAAAAAACCTGCACAGCTCTTGTTAAAACTATATTGACAGGTACTTTCTATTTTGGTTGCCGATACAATGCTATCTTTCTTTTTCTAATATTATTTTGTAATTCTTTTTTACATAGGAATATAATTGATTTTGTATAGTTGTTTTGAAGTTAGCTACATTGCTGAATTTTCTATTGTTTTTGGTAAGTTGCAAGTAACTTGGTAACTCGGAAGTAATGAAATTTATTTTTTTTTTTACAAACCATTGGGGATTTTTCAGTTATCATAATCGTATTAGCTAGGATCTCCAACTTTACTAGGAGTGGTGGTAATGAGTACACTTCTCTCATCATTGATTTGTAGATAATGCTTTTGTTTCCTCATAAAATTGATATATTTGTCCCAATGTTATCTTCAATGATTATGTTAATGTTTTCCTTATAGTTGATGTTCTGTAAATATTCATGGACTAAAGGAGTCTGAAATAAAAAAAACAAAAATAAAAATAAAATAAAACAATGCCTAAAAATAAATTTAAAAGAATATGTATTCAGGAAGATTTTATATATTGAATGACTTTTTAATTTTTATTCATTTTAAATTTAGGGCTGAAAACCTGCATTTCAAGAGAAGGACAACAAAACGCTTCAACAGAAAACATTAGTATCAAAATTATTTATAATTATTTAAAATGATTCATAATTATATTAAAATTGACTAAATTAGGGGCTATGCACAATAAATATAAGTAAACATTAATGTTTAATTTTAGGAAGTTCCTCTTCTCGTCACCAGAATGCTCTGTATAGATGACTGTAAACAGAGAATCTCCAGTTTTCCTTCAAATGCAGAAATAATGAGAAGGGAAAGCTCAAGGGGATATAAAAAGATTGGGAGAAAGGCAATACTTTAATTTTTTGCAGTTGGGCATGTCCAGAAAACCAAAGTAAATTCAATCTTTTAAACAAAAGTGATCATTTTTCATCACATCCCAACCACAGTCGTGTAACCCAAGAGTCTCTGTGCACTTGACCTTCTTGATCTTCCTTACAAAAGATAGAACAGGACATTTTAAACCCAACTTTCACTGGTTTGAAGAAATCCATATTGATCTGCTACCATCTTTTGGACGCCTTGTCAGGTGTCCTGAATCTTATAAAAATACTCAAGACATTTATTTTCAATGGTAGATGTCATGAAAAAAAAAGAGAGAGAGGAAAAGGCATGTCTATGCCCTCTAGGAGTTTATAATAAGGAAAAGAAAATAGTTGTGATAGGAAGCAGAATAAGCTGCTGGTGCAGGCAACAAAGGTATTAGCATTTTAAAGGAGGAGAGAGACAGCCGTGATTTCAATGACTGTCAGTCTTCCCAGCATATTCCTGATCTAAAAGGTTGATTTTTTTAAAGTAGTACATATTATAGAAATAGATATATTTTTGGCTTGAGACAAACAAAAACAGAGGGAATATAAATTAAAGGGCTGTTGAAAATGTGTACAAACAGGCTCGGTGCCTATAGTTCAGCAGGTAGGGCACCAGCCATATACACTGGAACTGGGTTCAAATCCAGCCTGGGCCTGTCAAACAACAATGATAACTACAACAAAAAAATAGCCAGTGTTGTGGCGGGTGCCTGTAGACCCAGCTACTTGGGAGGCTGAGGCAAGAGAATCACTTAAGCACAAGAGTTTGAGGCTGCTGTGAGCTATGACAACATAGCACTCTATCCAGGGTGATAGCTTGAGACTCTGTCTCAAAAAAAAAAAAAAAAAAAGTGTACCAACACTATTTAATGTGCTGCAAAAAATTTTGACATAATAATTTGATAGAAAGAATATAATTCTTTTCTTTCTTTCTTTCTTTTTTTTCTCTTTTTTTTTTTTTTTTTTTTTTTTTTTGCAGTTTTTGGCCAGGGCTGGGTTTGAACCCACTACCTCTGGGATATGGGGCAGGTGCCCTACTCTTTTGAGCCACAGGCACCGCCCTTAATTTTCAATTTATACACACTCCTACAGGATAGCCATTTTAAATTGCACACAAACTTTATGGCCACTCTGTATATATATTTTTAAAAGTTTGTTTATACAAATAGTACTGAAATTCCCCATTAAATGTTGACCTTTTTTTTTTTCTTCTATAAAAACTACTTACATATAGCCCAGTGATGACTGGCCATAAACATCTAGAGAGTGATCCACTGGGACAAATACTCTCTTACCCTGGGGATCTAGAAGGAGAATGAAATCTCAATGAAAAATTAGTGTAATCTGGTCCATGACAACATCCAGGCCTGTGAGTAACCAGCTGTCCTGTGTATAGGCCAAGTTCACAGACGGATGTATGACCTATGCATTTGCACAAGGCCCAGTCCAGAAGAGTCCAACAATGTTTCATTTAAAATTCTTCTGTCAACAGAAATTCTTAATACTTTTTGTGAAAAGAACCCTGAATTTTTTTTTTCTAGAGACAGAGCCTCAAGCTGTCCCCCTAGGTAGAGTGCCATGGCATCACAGCTCACAGCAACCTCCAACTCCTGGGCTCAAGCGAGTCTCTTGCCTCAGCCTTCCAAGTAGCTGGGACTACAGGCACAACACTGGGCTATTTTTTGGTTGCAGCCGTCATTGTTGTTTGGCGAGCCTGGGCTGGATTTGAACCCGCCACCTTAGGTGTATGTGGCTAGCGCCTTAGCCTCTTGAGCCACAGGCGTCAAGCCAGAACCCTGGATTTTTATTTTGAAAAGAACCCACAAATTATGGAGCTGATCCTGTCTGTATGTCTATTAAAAATTTGATTACATTATCCTGATCCTTTGAATTGATCAAAACAATGGTTTTGAAAGTTCATTATTCTGTCCTTATTTGCTTGTCCTCTTTCCCTCTCTCACTTCCCCACCCTCCTTTCTCCTTTTTTTTGTTTTGCAGTTTCTTTTTTTTTTTTGCTGGGGCTGGGTTTGAACCCACCACCTCCGGCATATGGGGCTGGTGCCCTACTCCTTTGAGCCACAGGCGCTGCTCCCCTCCTCTCTCCTTTGTCTGTCTGTCTATCTTCCTTGCTTGACAGCTAAATCATAAGCTTCTGAGGGCAAACGTGATTGCTTATAAGAGATGATTATCTTCAATAAAACTGAAAATAGATACGCTGAAGGAGACGTTAGCCGACTTTTTAAATGCATAGACACTAAGTGGAACATGACAATTTACGCAGCCTATTTACAAGTTAGTTTCAGGGAGCTAACTTCATATCTTGGAAAATAGCTGCTGACAGTAGAGACTCTTCGAACATTCCTAATGGGATTAACTTGAGTTTTCCAAGTAAGTTATACTAAAACCTGCCCATTTAACACATTTAATTTCAACTAACTAAAAGTGATGCTTATGATATGACCCAATCTTATTCCGACATCTGATTTTGGTACATGGCACACTAATCTCTTCTTTCCCTTAAGTCCACACTTACTATTTCTCATTGTTACAACGTTTCCTCTCTTCTCACTCTTTTAAATGTGTTTCAGTTATAACCATGACCAACTTCCTAAAGTGATATTAAATAATAGCCATCTTGGCTCTTTTTCTCTTATTATGATATGAATTAATCCTAATTTTTGATCAATATTTCAGAGGCACATGAAATGATTAGCTACAGGATCATGGCTTACACAAACGTGCCTTTTTGTATTTTTACGCAGTATTTTTGCTGGTAGGGATGATGGATAAAAGACATAGAGACTGTTCTGATCAGAATAAATAAAAATGGAAGGAAGAAAGAACACAAGGAAGAAAGGAAAATTGAATTTATCTAAGTAATTATTAACTACTACTTTTTTGTGGTTAAAATATCCATTCATATTAAGATGATATTAATTTTGTATGAGAAATTACAACATTTATTGCCATGGTATATGGAGCAATGACTTATACAATATATACCATCTGAGACAGTACAATCATGTGATTTTTATAGAAAGATCTCATAAATCCCAAAAAGTCATAGAAGCTACCTGATTTTTGGTCTACTTCAAAAAAATGAATAGAAATTTAGTGTTTTTTTTTTCATAAGACATTATTGAACTCCTTTTCATAAGACATTATTGAACTCCTTTTTGTGTTAGAGAGATGCTATGTTCTTATGGTTTTTTACATGGACAAAAATGTCATTGTCCTCAATATTGATCCAAAAGGGAAAGGAAGCCGGGCCGTAGCTCACGCCTATAATCCTATCAGCCTGAGAGGCCGAGGCGGGTGGATTGCTCTGAGCTTAGAGGTTTGAGACCAGCCTGAGCCAGAGTGAGACCCAATCCCTACCAAACAAACAAACAAACAAACAACAACAACAACAAAAAAAAAACAGGCGTTGTGACAGGTGCCTGTAGTCCTGGCTACTTGGGAGGCTGAGGCAAGAGATTTGCTTAAGCCCAAGAGTTGGAGGTTGCTGTGAGCTGTGATACCACTGCACTCTACCAAGGGCCACAAAGTGAGACTCTGTCTCAATTAAAAAAAAAAAAAAGGAAAAAGCTTGACTAATCATCTTGAAATCTATTACTAGAGAAATCTTTATACCGATGGAGTTGTTAACTTAGAGTTTTGGGATGAATCCTTTTTCTTATTTTCTGTTTCAGCATCAGTGGGTCTTTGGGTCACATTTGGCCCAAATATGAAGGGTGACTAAATTTCCACTATTATAAAGCACCATATAAAATAGAAAACTCGTTATCTTAAACTCAAAATTTAACTTCCAACTCTACCTTCCTTCGTTTGATTAGAAATCACCAGTTGTCCAATAATCCTCGTTTTATTTTTAAAGTCAAATGTCAGCCATAATAAATCAATATTTTTGTGTATTATCTCACCTACATTCTGTGGTAAAACTACCTATTTGAATGTGAGTCAACGCATAATAGAGAGAACAAAAGAATGCCGCTGAGTGTTCTGCAAATTATTTCCAAGTTAACCACATGCTTGAAAATTTAATATAAATTAATTCCAGTTTTGAATTTTGGATAAAATATATAGTCTTAACCACCTCAGTAAAAAGGTGGGGATTTGATGTTATTGTTATCCGTTATTTGGTAGTAACCAATTGTTTAAACAGTCATATTCCAGTACTGGTTTTGATGCTTTTGAGAGAAGGAAGCTACACGGAGCTAATCTTTGGGTAGAATGGAATTCAAGAGGTGTGAGTTCAAATCTTTCTGTTGTCTACTAGCATTGTGTTTTGGGGTAAATTAGCTTCTCTTTTCTTCTTCTTCCCCCCCCCCCCCACTTCCTTTCACTTCTTTTTTTCCATCCTCCCTCTGGCAAGTCCTGGATAGCTTTTCACCCAGCCTATTGGAATGTGGTCAAGGTCACGTGTACCACTGTACAAGGACTGCTCCACTTGATGAAGCTGGCAGATATGAGATGAAAAATGCCTGTATTCTTCAATTACTTGTAGGACCAGAGCTATTTGCTGATCAAGAATATCCACTTTGGATTCCACAAGAGAGAAAAATAAACTTTCTTCTATTGTGTAAGCCCCAGAGATGTGAAATTTATCTGTTTTAACAACTGCCATTACCCTAATTAATTAAATATCCTTTCTTCCTTTCTTCATTGTTTTCTTCTTTCTTTTCCTCCTTCCTTCTTTTTTCTATCCATTCTTTTTTCTCTTGAGTTCTTTTCTCTTCTCTTATATCTTATTTAAGCAATATTTACTAACCACTTTCTAAATGTAGGGGTTATAACAGTTAACAGAAAAGAACTTCCTGTCCTTTTGAGCCTCGATTTTTGTTGTCTAAAATGTAAATTAAATGTATTTTGCTAAATTAGCTTGAGAATATATATATTTAAATGTAGCTTTTATTTTTGAAAATAATTTATTTTGTATTCAAATTGTTGCCTACCAAATGACACAAAATAAAACTAACCATCGTTAATCAGTTACCTGTCATCAGTAATGGCAGTCAATCTCATAACTAAGTTCCATTTTTAGGCATCATCTAAATATGAATGTAGATACACAATAAATCAGGCTATTTTAGACTTTACGGACGAAAAGAGATATTGTCACCAAGTAAAAAACTTGGGCTCTTATGCATGTTTCATATATTAATCAAATGACAGAAAGCTTAATTTCATTATTTTGAACAGTAATGATGCATTAGCAGAATTAAAATGACAAAAATAAAAGTAGTAAAAATAATGAACATGTCCTGTTTTATCTCGAGAATGAGAAAAATTGCAAGACTTTTAGGTTGAATCAACAAATATTTGTGTTCACATGGTAATTGTGGTTTAGTAAAGTATTGAGATATTAAGGTTCCAGCAGGGAAGATAATTGTGAATGTTAGAAATCTCATTCCAGGGGGAGGCTTTATTATTGAATCAAGCTCACTGATTATTAGATATTTGTTATAAAATAAAACAAAATTTAAAGCTGAGAAGACAGTTTCCATGAAGACCAAATGTTACAGTAAATTAGGAAATTTCAAGGAATTGCTAAAACACTTGTTGTTTCTTCCTCATGTTAAACCTCTTACCAAATTATTTTTGTCATTAATTTAGGGTGTTTTTGTGTGTAGCTTTTATCTCCAGTAAGGCTAAATTCCTTAGAGATTTGGCCTCATTCTTCGTTTTTAAGGTTTTCATATAGAAGTGGCTTAGCATTTTTTAATTGACTATGTTGCATAACATGTAAATAACATATATAAAGGTTAGATTCATCAGTTTTAGCATTTCTAATGTATTTGGATGTATAAACTATTATGAATTTATTGGACTAACACAGATGTTAGATGCCATCTAGTCAATATTCTACAAAATGGTGGACTTACCCTAAAACATTCTTAACAGATTTTTTTTATCTTCCTTTTTTTTTTTTTTTGATACAGAGTCTCACTATGTCACCCTGGGTAGAGTGCTCTGGTGTCACAGCTCACAGCAGCCCCAAACTCTTGGGCTTACGCGATTCTCTTGTCTCAGCCTCCCGAGTAGCTGGGACTACAGGTGCCTGCCACAAGGTCCTGCTATTTTCTTCTTGTGGTTGTCATTGTCGTCTAGCTGGCCTAGGCCGGGCTCAAACCTGCCTGCTTGAGTGCATGTGGCTGGCCCTGTAACCACTGTGCTAGAAGAGCCGAGTCTTTTTTATCTTCCTTTGCATACTTTTATAAGCATGGTAACAGCTTAAATCAAGGCCAATTATCCTTAGGTTATTAAATTCTCATTTAGTGACTCTATTTTAGGGCATTAGGCTGGGGATGTAACCACATGTAAGACAGAGAGCGTGCTGCTGAAGAATTTCTAAGCAATTCAGAGACACAGAACATAAGTAAGAAATAAAATTAACAATAAAAAGTAACATTTTTCAGGTACCAAACGAGTGAGCAATAGGGGGGAGAACCCACAGGAATTCAGAGCCTGAAAAATTCCTGACGTCTGGCACTCTTAGAAAAGCCTTCAGCAAGAACTAACACTTAACGTGGTCCCGGAAGAAGTAATGAGATTTAAATCATTGGAGAAGTTATCAGAGTTGGAGTTGTTTGGATGGTGGGATGAGGGGGAAGGGAAGATGGTGTATTGACTAGTTTCACAGACTGGAGGGTTGTTTTACCTGAGCAGGGAGATTTCTCCTTTTACAGTAAACAATTGGAACTGATACTTTGGGCAGTGGGGAGCAACTGGAGTGTTTTGAGCAAAGACCGTCCCCCACATACACTGTCGATTTTAGGGGGTTAATTTGTTATTGTTGCACAGGATGTCCCAAAGTTAGGGGACCTTGAGGCAGGAAGACTCACTGAGAAATTATCAAACAATTCCCAAGTGGGATGATAAAGATGAGGATTTGCCGGAGAGGTTGGTGGTGGATTAGATATTCCAGAAGATGAGGATACATTCATAAAAGGAACACTCCCTAATTCCCCAAACTGGTTCCTTGAGAGATCATGGTATGCTTAGTAAAAAATATAGAACAAAAAGTCTTTGAGGTGTTATGCTTTTGACCTTCTCTGTGAGAAAACTTTCTTAAACCCCACACTGAGCAGCTTCCATATTATGCCCCTGTATTCACAGACCCCCACCACTGCGACAATTCACTTTGAAGTGACTCTCAGGGTGTACGGGCCGATGAAAGAAAGTCCTGTAGTCCTTCTGAGCAGGTCTGGGACATGGTAAAGCAAAGAGGATCACGGGGAATAGGCCTGACCAGTTCTTCAAAAGGCCTTTTCTCTCCCTGTTAGAAAGTGTTCATTCTACGTTACCACCCTCTTAGAAAAAAACTGTGACTCTCAGGAGTTTTATTTGGAACAACATGAATGGCTTGACTTTCAATAGTCACAAGGCAAATGACAGGTTGTATTTAATTTTTTATATCTTTATTTACATAGACTTAAGTGATATCCCCGCTTGCTGTATAATTTGATTTATTTTGGGGCATCAGAAAGAATCCATTGAAGTTGCACATGGCAACGACCTACTTATACAGCAAAACATGTAGCACAGAATAGTAAGTAACATTCAGCTTAAAAAATTAGTATGCTTTAAAAGGGAATTGTGGGCATTTTTATGAAAGTAAACTTTATCCACATGCAAAAATATCAGTTGAATAAGTGAGTCAGTGTTTGAGAATCGTTTGCCTTCTGATTGCCATAAAAGACCTAAAAAAGGAAAACGGATTTAAATTCCTTAAAACATCTGTGGATAGGGGTAGAAATGCATGAACGTGGAGTGAATCACATAAATAATTAAAAATGTAACCACAGACCTAAGGTATATAATATGACCTTTTTGTGTTACGGTCTTAATTCAATATTTTAAATATTAGAGTTTTTTTTTTTTTTTTAATGTTAGATCTATGGCAGAAGGCTTGATTTTATTTTTTTGTTTGTTTTTTGAGTCTCACTCTGAGTCTTTGGGTGGAGTGTGGTGGCGTCATAGCTCACAGCAACCTCAAACTCTTGAGCTGAAGCAATCCTCTTGCCTCAGCCACCCGAGTAGCTGGGGCGACTGGCACCCACCACACAACCCTGCTAGTACATTTTTTTTTAGTGTTGACTGGGTCTCACTCTTGCTCAGGCTGGTCTCCAGCTCAAGCAGTCCACCTGCCATGGCCTCCCATGCTAGGATTACAGGTGGGAACCACCACGCCTGGCTGAACAGGCTGGACTTTAAAGGTCAGTTCCACCTGCATAGCAGCTTAAAGCCTCAGGTTGCTCATGTAAAGAATGAAGATAGTAAGAGGAAAACATCATTTTAAGATGGTAATTAAAGCATGGATTTCTGGATCGTGAATTTTGTTATTAAATCATTTAGCTGTATCATCTTGGGGAAGTTATTTAACCTATGTGTATTCCAGTTTCCTCAACTGTAAAATGAAACTAACAATGTTAGTACCTACTTCAGAGAGTCATTGTGAGGCTGAGGGCCCGCGTGTATGCAAAAAGCTCTCAGATGAGATTATAGCATATAGTAAGTGCTATGTGTATACCATGAATATCACCTGTTGCCACTGTTGCTGTGAGAATTCTGTAAGGTCATAAATATGAAAACCTGCGAGAACACCAGCAATTACTCTAGTAGCCCAACATTTTAATAGTTATTTTCAAAAATAGAAATCGGAGTATCTAATAATTAAGTCATTGCTGATTAAAACAGTCAATGATTTTACTTTAAATGGCATTTGCTATTATTGCCACCAACAAACTCCTTAAATTTAACAGTAGCTACAGCCTGCTTTTTATTGTTTTTCCAAAGAGATTATAACTAAAAAGGAACCTATAATTAGTGACATGTGGTCAAACTTATAGTGATTCTATTCCATTACCAGGGCTAGTATGTGCTGATACACGCAATTTTAAAACAAAATTTAAAAGGATTTTCTTCCACAGTGCTGATGCAGAGAACATTAAGATAAAATATCCAAAGGAAAACACTTAGACCCTCAATTTTATTTTGTTTTTCTTACCCAAGTTACATGAAGTAGTAGTATATTGCATGGTATTTGAAGAGCATCAGTTTCTTGAACCCAGTGATGATTCTTCTTTTAAAAACAAAGTGGGATGGCAAGTCAAAGGTCACTTTAGTTTTACACAGCTAAGAGGGTCTACAGTGTGTGCAAATACTTTGTTAGGTACTATAGGGGAGTCAAATCGAGTAATACAGTCTGAAGATGAAGCCACTTAGGATGAGAGGAAAGCATAACAAATACAGAATAAAGTAAAGTAAATGCACAAAAAAATTTGAAAAATAAGTGTCAATCACAAGGGGAACATAGTGCATGTCATTGAGAATAGGAGTAAAAAATGAAGTGGCCTCGAGAGGGGATTTGAGAGATGGCCAAAATTTTGACAGATGGAGAAGAAATGATTTTATGGTAATGAGTAGAGGGATTTGAGGGCACAGAAATGGCCTATGTTTGGATATTAGGGAACACTTTTTGAAGCTGTAGCAGATAGAGTTGAAACCTAGATTGAGACCATTTTTAAGGTATAACAGAATAAAGTATTTTTACAGTGTTGGAGGCAGTTTCTCTTTCCTTCTCATCCTTTAAAACTTTTTAAATCTCTAAATATTCTCCTCAAATACTTTGAAATAGCTCCTTTCCTTTTTAATTTATATTTTTATTTTAATGAATACTGTAATTATGTAATTTAATGTGTTACATTGTAGCTGAAGACTTATAATGGAAATAGGAGTACCTTGCTCCATCCGCTGCCCAACCCCATCCCACACCACAAAAACTACATTTAGATTTCAGCTATTGAGACTGGTGTGTACCCACTGATTGGAAATCAATATATTTTTTCTGCTACTTTTTAATTTAAAATTTTTTAGCTACATCTATAATTTTTTGTGAAGATAAATATTTAACTTTTTAGTGTATTCTGATGATCTTTTTAAAGCACTTTTTTTCTGTGTGTGTGTATCTCTCTCTCACTGATACATACACACAAACACACACAAACACTTCTCCTACATTACACTTCTAAAATAATTTATCAAATTTTTTGTTTAAATAAATATTCAGTGTTTATATAACTGTATGTAAATATTATTTAAACAGAATCACAAAGTAAACTGTAGTGACTTTTTCTCCTTGAATAGTTCTGATTTTTCCTGGTTATAATCACTTCATTATTACATTTGCTTAAGTTCCTTAGTACTATTAATTTCCCTTTAACTGTAAAGGTATTATAAAACTCATCACCAAATGGCTAAAGACATCAAATCATCTCTCAGTTCATGTATTTATCTATATGTCTGTTGCTCTGTATCTACTTTTTAAAAAAATCTACAATATTATCAGTCCTGGGCTCTTTAGCCCTCCTTATTCTACTTGGATTAGTTGTTCTCTGAAAGTATACACACTCTAAGGGTCTCACCCCAATCTCCTGTGATAAAATTCTGTTTCCTTGATCACGTTCCTGCCGTTGTCTGTTTTTTCATTATATTTGCCCTTTGATGAACAACGTTTTATTCCTTTATAGTAGTCTTAGTTGGGTTTTGTAGAGAAGAGAGATAAAACTTCTGTGTTTGATCCACCATGTTGAACCAAAAGTCCTTCTTATTTATAATAAACAAGCTTCTAGTTTACAGAAAAGAGATGATATTAGACTTAAACTTCACCAAATACAGTAGTGACGCAGTGTCTTAAAGGTTGATGTACACTGGCACGAATCTTCTTTTTCTTTTTAGATTGGCTAATTCCCATCTTAATTCTCTGCCTTCCCAAATCGAACTGCTACCCTATTGTCTTTTCTTTCTTTCTTTCTTCTTTTTTTTTTTTTTGCGGTTTTGGGCAAGGGCTGGGCTTGAACCCACCACCTCTGGTATGTGGGGGCTGGCGCCCTACTCCTTTGAGCCACAGGTGTCACCCCCTATTGCCTTTTCTTCACAGTAACGCTTACTGAAAACTCATTTATGTTTTCTGACTCTTTCTCCCCAGCTTTCATCCTTAATTCATTCTAATCAAATGTTAGCTTTACTATCTCCCTGAAGTGGTTTGTGTTCATGGTCCTTAGAAAAACATTCTGTGTGTGTGTATTGCTTTCCTTCCATAATGTTTTTAATACTAGACCTTGTGATAGAAGCTAGATTTGTGGGGTGGTGCCTGTGGCTCAAAGGAGTAGGGCGCCGGCCCCATATGCCAGAGGTAGGTCATTCAAACCCAGCCCTGGCCAAAAACTGCAAAAAAAAAAAAAAAAAAGAAGCTAGATTTGTGTATTTCCCTTTTCCAATTTTTGACCAGAATGATGAACAGCAAAACAATAAAAAATAAGGGAATATTGGGAATAGATTGTGTATGTACTAATTTATATTATATGGGTGATGAACCTCATATGCGAATCCCCAGTTTATGGTTAAGGTCCCCAGTTTTTTAGGTTATGTTATAGTTTTCAAAAGCTCAGAAAGTGTCCTCCCTGACACCTTAACTGATGGATTTCACATAAACACCCAGAACTGCCAGAAATCACTTTTGCTCGGAGAGAGTCTTACGAGCTCTGACATTTTGAAGCGAACTGAATTCTGGGCCCTCACTCTTTGCTCTGTGCTAAAATGGTATCCAGAGACTTTAGACAATCTACTCTGATGGAATGGAATACCCTCCCAAATTATTTTTAAAATAACTGAATACTTGAGGGGCTCTGGTTCAATCACCGTTGGGCTTCCTTTAATCAACCCCAACAGCTCAAAAAATTCTATAGCATAAGATGTTGTTAATGTTGATCCATTTCTTTTCATATTATTGTTGCCGTTAATGAAGCCTATTTTTGAATAGTGAAGAAAACAGAAGAACAATTGCTGCAATGTTACTTTTTTCCAAGAGTCAGAAGGAATGAGTCAGAAAAGACTGGCCGTATGTTGTCATCACATTCACTTGTGTGGATGTAATGTGTGATGGATTTTTACTACATTTTTCTTACAAAATAATTGGTTTTTCATTCTATTTCCAGAGGACCTGGTACATCAAACCGAGGGTAGGCTCATGGCATTTATAAGCCTTTGGCCATTTATGATCCATGATTACCTTTCTGCAAATCTACACTGAGTTTGTTGCCGGCTTTGTAAGTTTTTTGAACGTCACCCTACGTCTTTCACGGCTGAAAGTTACTTCGCTCTGCTGTGAGATCCTCAGGCATTTTACATGATCTACTCTATTTTTTCCATGTAAAAAGGGGGACTTGCCTCTTCTAATTATTCCGTTGCTTAGGCTAGAGATTTGTACATTAAATTGTTAGTTACTAAATATTAAGTCTGGAACAAGATATGACACTTCAGATATAGCAAAGGTAAATTATGGCATATGGTGCTATTATAAGGTGTGCCGCTATTTTTATAGTAACTGTACCCGCTCTATAACCACAAATAAGTATTTGTCCAGTATGTGTGTAGTTCTAAGGAAATTATGTTGCAGCTTGTAATTACTTGAACTGAAACGCATCTGCTCAAGCCCAGACCTTGAACTGCCTCAAAGGCACTGAGGGGGAGGGGGCACGTAGGATATGTTTTCTTAGCGCTAATGAAAGCTACCGTGTTTACTTTTGTCCTTTAAGAATAAATTTGCTGTACGGTGAGATCAATGAGTCCAGCCGTGTTTTCTTAAATGTAAAGCCCTTATGATGTGGCAAATTGGAGAGAAAGAAAAGAGAAAGAAAATGTCAGCAGGCTCCTGAGTTGCCTCAGGGTTGCTGCCAAGTGGACAGTGGCTGGAGTGACCCTCCTCCCCCCCACACAGAGGTATTGGTCATTTATTCACCATTTATTTTTCTCAGTAAATTGACATGTTGGGATAAATTAACTGGACTTAAAATAACACTAGCAAAAGTCCATCCTTTTGCACACACGCCTCATTTGTGTCCTGGGTGCTCTCCATACAGTTCTACTTCTGAGCCATTTGCTCCTTTACAGAAGCAGCTGTGCCTACCCTTAAGTTGGTTTTCTGCTTGAAATGTCCTTTTCTATTAAGCAAACATCTGCCTGCCTCTCACATTTACATATTGTCAACTTTTAAAAATAATCTCTCATGTCCCACTTCAAAAAACGATTTTTCTTTCCCTTCTTCCCAAACATTTTGTTGAGTTTCTTTTATAATGTTTGTTGCCGTTGGCCCCCTATTGATGATTCAAAGTCTTATCTGTGTTTCTGTCTAGACTACAAGATGCATAAACTCCTTTCCTCCAGACTCCCTGTTTGGAATGCTCACAACAATGGCAGGTGCCTCACCCTCTGTGCTGAGCGTGTTTATTAACTCACGGAGTCCTGCTGTCATTGCTCCAGGAATGCTTTCATCTTCCCTCCCTGCTTATCCAAATAGTCCGTCCTTCATGAGTCAGCTTTGACCCAGATCTTTCTTCTTGTCATTTCTGTTGAAACCTACCCCCGGTGACATCTGATGCCTCTTTTTCTTAAACTGACAGTTATTCGGACCTTCTAAGGAGCTAATGCACAGGGGAGTGCCGAGAACGGAGTCAGCTCTAGACAGCATTAGCTGTCTGAATGTCATTTGTAGTCTGTAATTCACAGAGAGCTGACATGCCTGGGGTATCCCGTGGGTGAGTGTCAGAGTGAAATAGAGACTGGGGGGCCTCTGTATCTGCCCCAAGATCTACGACCCAGAATTCCCTACCAAGAAAATATGCAAAGGATACACTCTAAAAAATGGACTTTGTTATTAGCTAGAGGTAGTCTGAGCGTCCAGAAATCACTTTGACTTCTTAACGTCAGCTCAGGTCCAAGTTAAAGTTTGATGAGCATGTTTCTGAGCCCTTTGCCTTGAGCCCTGACTTGATTCTCATATCTTTTAGAGGCAGAGACCCCTTGTATGAAAATGAAATTTGCCTGAGACATCTCATATTGTAATCATGTGGGAAGGACTAAAACATTACTTTCATTAATAACCTCCTATCACTGGCTGAACACTTACAAATATCTCTACCTCTCACCACAGTGATCTGTGAGAGGCCTGAGTGTCCCATTTAACCAAGGAAAGAAAAGCAGCTCATAGAGAATGAATAACTCGCCCCCAGGCACTCGGTGAAGGCCACATGGCATCGAGTTAAACACTCTCAGCTCTGGCTCAGACAGCATGCGTTCAAATCCTGAATTTATCACCTAGGGATTAGTGACCTGGAGAAATCTGCTTCAGTTGATTTCCTCATGTGTTAAATGAGATGATAATATTATCTGCCATCGGTGTTTCTGTAATGACCAAATCAAATATTGCAAAATGTTCAAAATTTGATTTAAATGAAAGGTAAGAGAATGTGGCTCTGAACCTCTGCCTTATCTTCTACAGGCATCATGCCACATCCATTTCAATCATTCAAAAAATATTTATTGAATACATGTTCTAGGCTGTTGGAATAAGTCAGTGAACAAAACAGGTTAGGCCTGCTGCCCGTGTGGGGCTGATGTCCGCATGGGTGGGAAGAGACAAGGAATACAATACATAGATTACGTTGCATCTTCCAGGAAAGCAAGAAGTGCTATCGAGAAATAAACTGTCAAGAAGATGGAATGAAGATATCTGGCAGTTATTAAAGAAGTCATATCAAGGAAAGACTTGAAGACGGCCAGGGAGAAGCTTTCCAAAAAAAAAAAGAGAAGAGCTGGAATAAAGTTTCTAAGGTGCATTGTTAACCTGATATGTTCAAGCAACAGTAAAGTGGTCCCTGTGGTGAGGGAGAAAGTGAGGTGCAGGAGGGGTCAGAGAGAGAGCAGATCCTGCAGAGAAGTGAAGGCCCTACAGAAGAAGACTTTGACTATTACTGCCCAGAGAGGCGAGGGCATCTGACATAGTGGGGTTTTTGGTTGTTTTTTTGTGTGTGTTCTTTATGAGATAAGTTCTCTCGTTCTATCACCCAGGCTAGAGTGCAGTGGTGTCATCATAGCTCACAGCAACCTCAAACTCCTGGGCTCATGTGAGCCTCCTGCCTCAGCCTCCCCAGTGTCTGGGACTATAGGAGTGTACCCCCTACTCCACTTAATTTTTCTTTCATTCTTTTTTTTTTTTTTTTTTTGGATGAATGCAATCTCACTTTTGCTCAGGTCAGCCTCAAACTTCTGCCTCAAACAATCTTCTTGCCTCAGCCTCCCAAAGTGGCTAGGATTACAGGTGTGAGCCACCGTGCCTGGCCATCTGATATGTTTTAGAAGGATAACTGGCTACTGTATTGAGAAAAGATTATCCAGGAATACGGCAGAGTGTAATGACCTGTTAGGAGGTAACTTTAGTAACACTTAGAAGGATGTGAGGTCTCAGATCAGGAAGGGACAAGAGAGTGCTGGGAGTGGGGAATGATTAAAGTCTGGGGATAATTCAAGGGTAGATCCATAGGTTTCCTTTCAGATTAGATATCAGTAGGAGAGAAAGACTGGTAGAGTGGTGTATGGCACTAGGAATGAGCAAATGGAAGAAGAGTTCTCAGAGATTAAGACAGCAAAGGGCAGGTTTTGCTGGGGGTGGGGGCATTGGAGGAAAGATCAGGAAATCCAGGTTGCACCTGCTGACTTGGAAGTGTCGGTAGGAAAGTTTCAGAAGTTGCTGGTTCTTGTCTTGGCTACTTCAGGTTAGGGACTTGCAATCTACAGAGCCTTTCCTTCAGCTCAGCACTGCCTCCCAACTCAGGTACTTACTTTCTATTACTACATTTTGGACCTGTAATAAGGAAGCTTTATGATATACAGTAGAACCTCTGTAAGTTACCCAATCAAGGGACTGTAACAAACTGGTCAACACACAGATACAAGCCTGCTGTGCTGATACACACACGTGGTGCAGCTCCTAACTATGAAAATTGGGTCAACTTGAGGAAGTGGTCCACGCAGGGAGGTGGTCTGCTATGGATGGCCTACCCTATTTATTCTGAATTCCTTACAATGCTGGAAACATAATTGGGAATTTTTAAATGCTAATATCCTGATTTACTGGGTATCCCCAAATAATTACTGAGTGATATTTTGGACTGAAAAATGAGAAGAGAAAGATAATTATATTGAGAAACAATCAAACTATATTTATAACCATTCTTTTATTGCCAAAATATAATTCCGTAAACAAGGAAATCTGTTTTAGTATAAAATATGTATTAACATATGTATTATATATAAATTTGGGACACATATATAAAAGCAGAAGTTTTTCTTTATATATATTTGACTTCACTAATTTATTCTGGGATAGTCCTGCACCACACAACAACATTTTGTTCAATAAAGTACCTGTTATATGACTGTGGCTCCATTTTTGTACTGTACCTTTATATGTTTAGGTGTGTTTCCAAACACAAATACTTAACACTGTGTTATAATTACCTACAGTATTCAATAGGGTAACATTATAGAGATTTGCAGACTGGAAGCAATAGGCTGTACCGTACAGCCTAGGTGTGTGGTAGGCGTTGCCTTAGAGACTTGTGGGTTTTGGCCGAGGCTGAGTTTGAACCTGCTACCTCTGGTATATGAGGCCGGTGCCCTATTCCTTTGAGCCACAGGCACTGCCCCTAGATCTGTGTATGTACATTTTATGATGTTCACATAATGACGAAATCACCTGATGACACATTTCTCAGAATGGTACCCTCATCTTTCAGCGATAGATAACTGTCTAAACACACACACATACACACACATCATTAGGTTGCAAGGAATAATTTACTTAAGCAAAAAAATGAATCAATTAAAAGAGTACTAGTATTCCGTATAATGAAAGAATAGAGCAGATCCTGAAATACATAAGAACCAGCCTTTTTTTTTTTTTTTATCAAAACTATAGACTTTGGTTTGTTTTGCTTTTTAAAGAAACTATCCCATGAAGCATGACATACATGCTGATGATGCTGGTTCCTCAAGCGTTCATCTTTCTGCTCTTGATTCTGGAGTTTCCTTCCCTAGAATTCTAATGGAAAAGTCAAGGCACAAATAAAGACATGGCACTCTTTAAGGAATATATTATTACCCCTCCAGTAGTAATTTGTGGGTTTATGAGAGAGCACACGTCAAAGAACTTGGTTATGGATTCAGAGGGAGATTACAATATAAAATAAACATAATGATATAGTTTGGCACATGCGCAGGCCCACAGAACGAGGACATGTACTTAGAAGTATAAGAAAAGTATTTTAAAAAAACTCAACAGATGTTCAGCTTACACAGATGGGCAAATATGTATTTTTGATAAATAATAAGATTTTAGTTTTCCAGGAAGCTCTTATTTTCTGTCTGTCCTTTTTCTCTCTCTTGTGCTGATTTGTTTTTAAGAGAAGGAGTTCCAGTCTTGTATAAAGAAAGCACCCTGGCTTTTTTAATTGTCCAAGTGCCTCTATTCGACTCATTTAAGCCCAAAGAGAATTTGTTGCCTCCTGCACTGAAAATGGGGAAGGAGACTGTACCCAAGGCGTCAGAGGATGCCACCGGGGGCCAGGCCCTTCCATTGTTAGCCTGGCCTCTTGCTGTCCTGCCTTTACTCTCACCAGACACACAGCACTAACTGCTGGGAAGCCAATGGGAAAAGTACTTGTTGCTGCACGACTGTTTGAGAAAAATCTCATTGTGTAATATGGCCTCCAACTAGGTTGTGTATGTCCCTGAATTAATCACGGGGTCCAGGAAGTGCAGTGCTTCATTGGAAGGCTGATGGCCCATCCCTTTAACAGAGGGAGGAGCCAGCTGAGGAAAAGGGACAATGGTTTCCCAAGGGCAAATGCACTTGTTGTTACCAGGTAAATGGTGAATGGTGGAGAACAATACATGCTAAGTTCAGCAATATTTAACATGTTGAAAACAGAACACATCATTCCTACTCAGGAGACTTCAACACATTTACTCCTTCTTTTGATTTTATTTTCTGGTCCTAGTATGTACCACTATTCTCTCAGAGCCAAAACCTCAAAATAGTTTTTACATATCCCTCTCACTTGGTCTCTGCAGCCAAGTCTGTCAATTTATCCCTCATAATGTCTTTCACACCTGAACTTTTCTTTCCATTTTCACTGCCATCATTCAGATTTGAATGACTATTAATTCTTGCCTAGATAGTTGCTTCAGCCTCCTAACTGATCTTCCAGCCTCCAGTGTCCCTAGATTTTACTCGTATAGACTCAATTTTGTTTCACTCTGTGTTTCTCATTTATGTTTCTATGACCGGAAAAAACTTTAATTTTGTACCTCAGTGCTATAAAGGCCCCGGACCTTCCCATAATTTATATCTACCATTCAGGTTAAAAAAAAAAAAAATCAGCCTATTAAGTATTATCCTTACTCATGAGTAAAATTTATCCAAAGTTGAACTGATTTTAGTGCAAGTGCTGTAAGCTTCCCTAGATGTCTAAAATTCTATAGGTTAAGAAACATTATCCTATTGAAATGTTAGAGCCATAGAGTTCTTTTTTCTTAAGAGAAATGATACAAATGGTACAAAATTGGAGACATAAAAACTAATCGCAAGACTAATGCCGTGATATAAGCGCAATGCCATTGATCTGGAAAACAGGGCATGGGGTATAAAACTTTAAAATATGGCAGATTGAAAGGGAGAACATTATCTACTTAGCAATGAGGTCATTAAGGTTAGAATTGTGTCTTCATTTTTCTCTCCGAACTGGGTAACTAGTAGTCAGATCATAGCAAATATTCAGTAAAGCCTATGAATGTCATTGAACCAAACTTGATGACGTTGGGGAAGGTTTTTGTTTTAAATTGAAAGATTAAGGGAAGTAAGGAAACTCTGCATCCAAATCATGTTTTTTTCTTTCTTCCATTATTTTTTATTTATTTATTTATTTTTTTGTAGAGACAGAGTCTCACTTTGTTGCCCTTGGTAGAGTGCTATGGCGTCACACAGCAACTCCAACTCTTGGGCTTAATCGATTCTCTTTCCTCTGCCTCCCGAGTAGCTGGGACTACAGAAGCCCAGGAGCCCGGCTATGTTTTGGTGGCAGTTTGGCCAGGGCTGGGTTTGAACTCACCACCTTCCATATATGAGGCTGGCGCCCTACACATTGAGCCACAGATGCCACCCTCTTTCTTCCATTTTTGTTTTTCTTCTCAGAAGAAAGGAGTTGTTACTATGACTTCCTAGAGGTTACTTTTTTCAAGGAAAGTACTATAGTAGCTAAAAATCTGATGGCCTAATGCTTTTCCTAACTGTCAATATAATGTGCCTAATGGCATTTGTAAAACTCAGGAGATGACTATCTGCTCCTTTCTGATCCCACATTGAATATTCATATGTCTTAATACAAAATTTGGATGCTATCAAGATTTACAGCTCCAAACTTGTCCGGGAAAATAAAGCTGGGTTTTATTTACCAAACTATAGAAGACTTTAAGGTCTTCGACATACTTTGCATGAACAGGTATGAGAAAAAATTTGATATCCATGTGAGTGGCATATAATACTCATGAACAAAAACTCATAATTAGTAAAACACTTTTGAAGATATTTTCATATTTAATACTTGGAATAATTTTGTGAAATAGATGTAGCAAATATTGTGACTGCATTTTAATTAGGAAATCAACAGCTAGAATGGCATAGATATACATATTTTTGTTTTGCTCAGTTTATTTTCTTTTTTCTTGGACCTGAATTTTTACTTCTGGGAATTATGCTTTGCCTTTTCTAACCACAGTATCCAAATCAGAACTGGCCTCATTTTATATTATCTCACCTTACTGGCCACAGAGATCTCTCTCGAAGATGAATGCATGCCCCATGGTGGACAAATGTGATAACTCGTTCTCTGGCCACAGGTATTTTGTAAGAGGTAAATTCTTTCATCCAACTTGGTCAATTATAGTTCTTTCTTCAATGTAATTTAAAATTAGAACCATGATAAAAGAAGTGTGAAATTGTGAGTCTTAAAATCGAGAATTGACAGAGCCAATATCATCTATTATATGGAAGAAAGTAAATCTGACTCGCAAAGATAGGTAGAAACGAGAGAGAAAGACGATTCTGGTTGGTATATAGATAGAACCGTGGTTCCTCTGATCTATAACGCAAGATTTTATCCTCAGCTAAGACAGGGGTTTGACCATATGAACTAATGAATTATTCTTCTTTATTTGGCTAAACTAGCTCATGTTGGGTTTCTGTCATGCTGTCTCACATCAGAGAGTTGTAAATAATTAAGCTGCGCATATGAATCAATGTCATGGTTAATTAGTCATAAATTCTGGGCTAGATCCTGGTTATCTGGTATCTAAAATATATTTTTATGGAGTCATCAATTAACTTCTCCACACTGAACCTCAGAGTCAAAGCATTCCATAATAGACATACTCTTATTGGACAATGCGAATGTTACTTTCTTTTCATTACTATTATTATTATTGCTTAATACTTCGTTGCAGCAATCACCTGATTTCTTTTCTGAATGTATTTATCTTCATTCATTTTTTACGAGGTTTTTGTTTCTAGTCCTTATCTTAAACATTGTTATTATTGTTAAATTTTAAGACTTTAATTTTGTGAAGGCAAAAAGTGGAAACTTAATAACCACATGTATATGTAAAAAAGAAAAAAAAAGGTAAAATATATTTTTAAATACTTGAACACAGTTCCCTGTATGAGGCAGACACTGTGAACACTCCATGCATATCATTTTTGCATCTTTTTATTGTTCTCCTGTGCACAGGTCCCCACTGGGGCTTCCCTTCCACCAGACAGCATGGATATCTCTTAATGGAGAACCAGCCTCAAGCTCTTAGAACTACCTCTGTCTAAGTTCCTTAATAACCATAGTGCCTGGGAATTACTGCCCCTTGAGGAGAGCCTTAAAACAACCGCAGGTTAGTAGGCCTTAATATTCTATTTTCTGGTGGAGAGAGCTCTGATGAGTGATTGACCTGGTCTCCAGAGTTCTCCTGCAAGGTTGAGCCAAAGATGCTTTCCATAGGATTGGATTTACTTGATATTGGATCCTTACATGGCCTCATTTTCTTCTCATTTCTCTAGCAGACAGATTAGATAGATAGATAAAAATAGATATAGATAGATACAGTTTTCTATACTGACAGGATGCGCACCTAAGGACCCCAACCTAAGAAAATAGACTACTTTATCACCCAGGAGCTCCAGAACGAAGGAGAAGAGGTTCAGGTTAGAATCCTGATGTCAAAGGTAAGTAGAAGAGAAGTATTTTGGAGAGGCACACGAAGAAGCAGGTACTAAGATAAACCACTGTAATTGTGTTGTTGCTCACCTGGAAATTAGAATTAATCAGAAAATGACCTAAACATGTAATTTAGTTTTATTTCCAGTAAATTGAAAGGGTATACCTTCTTTACATGAGCCAAACATCACAAAGCAGTATTTTAAACTGGTGTATATTTTGGCTTACATGTTAAAGTTATAATTTATTCTCCTTGGGTTGTTTCCCAGCACTCACAGCGATGTCCAGCGTACCTGACTGGAGAGAATTGTTGCCCAGAATCTTAGAAAGAAACCTTACTGAAACCATTATAGAAAGTTTGGAATCGTTTCCAAAAGTTCAGGATTAAAATTACCAAGCTGCTGATTTGCGGGTTCTCTGAGAAGTGTTCAGAGTCTTCCACCCAATACACAGACAAATGCCCTTTCTACATTCACCAGCAAACACCTACCTGAGCTGTCCTTTGTTGCCTTACTTAAATTAACAGAGAGTAATAATATTGAGAAGTCACTGATATAATAATTACCAACATTCTGAAACCTAAACTACGAAATGGAATTAAGGAAAGCAGCCTTTGATTCAATTATTTTGGCGTTTCAGTGATCTGTTTTGCTCCTAAAATATTTCTGAAGCTACATCCAAAAATTGTATTCTATATTTTCAAAATTCATTAGAGAAAGAAATATTCAGCATTGTTTGGTTAAGCATGTCTATTTTATTGTGCAGATATCACGTATTTCATAGGACAGGTCTTAACCATTGAGATAACTTAAATAAAAAGTTTTTTATGAGCAAGAGTTTCTACCTCTTCACTGCTCCCCAAATGTGGGCTTAGGAGTGGCACACTTTAGTGTGTACATGTTTGTGCATTTTTTTTTTTTTTGAGACACAGCCTCCCTCTGTTGTCCAGTGCAGTGGTATCTCAGCCCTCAGCCTCCCCAGTAACTGGACACACAGGCATTCACTCCCAGTCTCCCAACCCTGACCAACTTTTCTATTTTTTTGTAGAGACAGGGTCTCTCTTTTGCTCAGGCTGGTCTCAAACTCCCGGCCTCAAGTGACCCTCCTGCCTCAGCCTCCCCAAATGCTGAGGTCACAGGTGTGAGCTGCCATGCCTGCCCAATGCCTCTCTTTCTGACAGAGTTGCATCTCTGTCCTGACAATCTCTGCAGTGTCTGCTCCAATGGGAATTCTAGAGGGTAGTCAAAAAATCACCTCTGGCTCGGCGCCTATAGCTCAACTGGCTAGGGCGCCAGCCAGGTACAACTAAGGTGGCAGGTTCGAATCCCCAGCCCGGATCCGCCAAACAACGACGGCTGCAACCAAAAAATAGCCGGGCGTTGTGGCGGGCGCCTGTGGTCCCAGCTACTTGGGAGGCTGAGGAAGGAGACTCGCTTGAGCCCAGGAGTTGGAGGTTGCTGTGAGCGGTAATGCCACGGCACTCTACCCAGGGGGACAGCTTGAGGCTCTGTCTCAAAAAAAAAAAAAAAAAAATCACCTCAAACATAATGGTCGTATGAACTCTGTTTTCACTTTTAGACTGTGAGCTACTTATTGGCAGGAACCATGACTCATTCATCTTTGTATTCCCTGGCTAGTATGTGGGTATATAGAAGATGCTCGACAAATATTTGTGGAATGAATGAATGAATAAAAAGCCTATGTGTAGAAAACTGCAAATAGTTGGTCTTTCCCCAACAACCCATGGCAATCCCAGGAGAGAAGAAAGTTGAGTTAGGACAGTGGGTTCTAAGACATCCATTTCTCAATGTTGGGCTTGTCTCCTTCCTAAGAAGGTTAAAATAGCAACGTATCTTACAGGGAAGCACAGACACGCACAAAACAGTGGTGCTTTTTTCCTTTTTCTGTCCATGGCACACACTGTGTGTGGTACAAAATGTGGCATAGTAATGTCTCAAGATATGACCCGTTCTCCTTGTATCCCATTTCATAATCTCAGTAATAAAAAGTCATTGCTGTCATTTATAGTTCATTTCTATAGAAAGGTACTACATAGATTATAGTATATAATTATTATATACTATTTAGATTATTAAGAAATAGGTTTATAAAACCAACATAAAACCGCAATGATGTAAATGATAAAATGTTAGAAATAATTGTTGCAATCTGCATGGAGTTCTAAGTATCATTTATAAAGTATGTGCATTCAAAATATTTTCTAAATGATGCTATAAATCACTCATTCAGAAAATCCAGTTATAGTCCCTCATTTTTTTTTCTTTTTTTTGAGACAGAGTTTCATTTGTCACCCTCGGTAGAGTGCCCTGGCATCTGTCACAGCTCACAGCAACCTCAAACTCCTGGGCTCAAGCAATTCTCTTGCCTCGGCCTCCCTAGTATCTGGGACTACAGGCACCCACCACAATGCCTGGCTATTCTTTTTCTTTTTTTTTTTTTAGCAGGCCCGAACTGTGTTAGAACCTACCAGCCCCAGTGCATGTGTCCAGTGCCCTGACCACTGAGCATGGGCGCCCGGCCATATTCTCTCCATTTTGGAAATGAGAAAGTGACCTTGAGAGATTAGAAGTGACTGTGAAAGGTTAAAAAAAAAAAGTCTTGGTAAGTTTTAAACACAGATTTTCTGACTGCTAATTCTGTATTCTTCCTGTAATCTAACTATCCCTCTTTGTTTCTTATTTCTTATATGAGACACAGCAAAACATAAGGCAATATTCTGTTCTGTGCCAATGTCCCAATTAAATTTTCAGAAATTATAAAATATAAATTTCAAGATTTTACCCAGGTCTTGAAAAAGTCATATAAATCTCCTAGAGTAACTATGACAGCACTAAAAGAAACATAGAAAAAGAAAATATAAGGCATACAACAATACCAATATGCATTAGTTAAGTGAATAAATCACTTTTATGATTACTGCAACTTATTCTTCTGCTGAAACAGTACCATAACATTATAATAAGTATGTGAAACCTTGTTTAGATTAAGAGAAACATTCTATCTTTAAGATGACTAATTCATCCCAGTGGAAATCTATTCTACACGGAGCCATTTTAGATCAATTGAAATCTATACTGCTTTTCTTTCTATTAAAAAAAAGAAATTAGACATTGTTTTAAGTCTAATATCTAACACATTGTATTATAAGATTTCTTATTTCTCTCTCTCTCTCTCTTTTTTTTTTTTTGAGATAGAGTTTCACTCTTTCGTACTGGATAGAGTGCCATGGTGTCACCATAGTTCACAGCAACATCAAATTCTTTGGGCTCTAGTGATCCTCCTGCCTCAGTTTCTCGAGTAGCTGGGACTACAGGTGCCTGCCACAGTGCCCAGCTAGTTTTATTCATTTATTTATTTTATAGTAGAGATGGGAGTCTGTTTCACTCTTGCTAAGACTGGTCTCGAACTCTGGTTCTCAAGCAATCCATCCACCTTGGCCTCCCAGAGTGCTAGGATTATAGGTGTGAGCCCGTGCACCCAGCCTACATTTCTTATTTCTTATTCCACCGCTTTCTGAGTGCACAATCCAATCCTTGTTTACTAATATATTTCTAGCTCTTAGAATATTGTCTAACATGTGATAGAGGCTCAATAGTTATGAAGGCAAAATTGGAGGCATTTCATATCACATACCTTTTTCCCATTTGTATTGAATTACTGATCCGTATTTAACAAAAATAAACAGCATTCAGTATGCGTGCAGCTCTGTGCTGAGTGGCCGTCAGATGAGGGATAGAAAGCTAGAGAGGATTGTATAGTGTGATTTCTTATTTTCTTTTATCAAACGTTGTTTATTGTTAAAATGGCATTTAGTGAAGGCAATTTTAAATTATTTAACTACATTAAAGAGAAGCATATGAAGTTTCTCAGATGCTATAAATTGTAAAGCCAGTCCTACACAAAGTTTAGAAACTTCTTTTTCATGAAAAACTAAAGTATTTGGAATGTAAATATGTAATGTTTCAGTTAAGTAGAAACAATTAATAAATCACAACATTTTAACACAATACAATATATCATCTGTACTTTTGAGGTACTTGAAGATGCCCTGAATACAATACAAGTTTATATAAATACTAGTTCTTCTGCTTAGGGATTTAGAGAATGATTCTCCTTCTGGTTGGAAAAATAGCTTATTTAATTAGTTCTGGTACTCCATGAATCAAAGCACTATAGAGCTTAAACAGATTCAGAATGCTTTAGCAAGTTTTAGAGTTTCCAACTTTTCTGAAACTCTCCATATTAATCATGGTTGTAACCAAAATTGTTCCAAGTTTAGTTTAATTTCATGATATTTTCTCAGCTGGGTGTCAGCACTCACAGCTATGACCCCAGCCCTGAGGGAGACCAAGGTGGAAGTGCTGCTTGAGGCCAAGAGTTTGATACCAGTCTGGGAAACATAGACAGATCCTGCATCTGAAAAAAAGTGAAAGAAGATTGTTTCAGCATGATGGCTGGCACTTGTAGCCCAGCTGCTAGGAGGCTGAAGAGAAGGATCACTTTAAACTAGGAGTTTGAGATTACAGGGAGCTATTGTTGCTATTATAGCACCATTGCACTGGTGAGGACAAGTGAAATCTTGTCAAGAAAGAAAGAAAGAAAGAGAGAGAGAGAGAAAGAGAGAGAGAGAGAAGGAAGGAAGGAAGGAAGGAAAGATAGATTTTCTTACCTTAATAAGGAAATGAGAAAATGATACCAATTTAAGGCCTTTTCTTCTCAAAGGAAGTCTTAAGTGTAGTGATAAAAATACAAGGTCTGATAATTAAGTTCCCAAACTCATCTTAGAAACATTACTACACACCTTCTTGCTGAATATCACTATGGTCACCTTCCCTTAAAAAGCTATGCTCAGATGCCAGCACCTAGTCCAGCCTTCAGAACAATTTTAGAACTCTTTTTCTGGAAAAAGCTGTCATTGTAGGAGGTCAGAGTCTCATTGCAGAAAAAGTAGCATAAATCTCCTTGCTAAATATGACTACATCACCAAAAGGTCTACAGGAGTCCTCCGAAGGGGACTGTAGTGATATTCACAGGGAGCTATGTGGCACTTTGTCTAGGAGGAGTTTACAAACTTACATGTCCAAGCTCATTGGTAGATTGCTTACACTTTTATAATTTTAACAATACCCAGCACCTGACTGAAGCATCCAACCTAAATTTCTTTTTTTTTGCTACCAGTTCTACCTTTAAGAACCCTTTTTATTACTCACCTTTTTGATCCCATTCGGGAAACTTTATGCCAAGATTGAGATATTTTTTGCTATTTCAGTGAATCCTATTCCTCTGAAATGTGTGGGCCTGAGAGATCCCCTCACTCTCTTTCACTGGTCTCCTTTAGATTACGGCGTGTTAACAAGTGTGAAAGCCTGATCTCTTGCAGTTGACAGGTACAAGAACAAACGAGGGGAAAACACATTTTCTTTGTATTGCTCTTAATAACCACACAAAAGTGTCAGTGATAAAAATCACATGCAAAATGATATGATACATTTAAGGCAGGTTTTAAAAGGCTGTACCTCAGAGATGCCAGGCTTGGTGCGTTGGCGGCTACCTCACTGCCACGGGGGGCCTGAAGTTCACTCAGAGAAGGTGTGGCGGGAAGAGGCGTGAGGCTGAGTCCGAAAGGCATTCTGCCTGGTGTTCACCTGTGCCGCAGGTAGGCCCTATTTCTAGAATTATCATTTATATAAACCTGGGAATTTCTTTTTGCTTAAGCCTTTTGGGGTTGGTTTTTTATGCCCAGTACTTCAACTAAATAATTTTCACTGAATTCAGCTTCGATATATCAGAATATGAGAATAGTAGAAGTAGTAGTTTTAAAATTTTTTTAATTTTGAGAGTGGAAGAGTAGGAATAGTGTGTAAGGTAGTGAAGTGCCCCATGTTTGGGGCTAGAGATTGGAAAGTCTTATTCATGATAGCAAAATGGTGAATTGGAACGTGGCCTATTGGATGGTGGAATTAAGACAATGATCTTAGTGACACTGCAGAATAAAGAATTTAGAAGAAAACATTTAGAATATTGGAGTGTGTTGGCTGCATTTTTCACTTAGTAAGGACCTATAAGAAACAGAAATGCTTAGTTGAAACTGGTCTATCTGGAAATGGGAATAAAAGAAAAAATTTTTTAAGTCATTTTGCCTAAGTCTTTCCATTTATAATGCTTGAGGGAGTGGAAATTTGAGGGCTCACATAATGGAAATACTACCCAAACTAACAATCAGAGGTGAGGGGACAGGTGATCATCAAGGGCCTCATGTTACGTACTTCCTTCATCTCAAAGGGACAATTGCTCCGCAGAATTGTGGCCAGAGAAGAGATGATACAGGGTTTTGTCTACCCAGGCTTTCAAGTTACCCACTGATCTTAAAAAAAGATGTAAATTCCAGAGGTAACACAGCATTAAGTTACTCAGTGAAACCAGACTGAAGAAAACGGGAATGGGTTTTTAGTTTTATTCTTTTTCAGTTGGGGCTTCTGACACTTGCCATTTGAAGTGTCTTTAGATGCTACATTTAGTCTCACAGACACTTAGTTTCTTATATGTGACATAGAAATAATGATAACTGTCTTCCAGGGTGGTATTGAGGTTTAAATTAGATTATAGAAGTGAAAGGTCTAGCACAGTGGCTGGCACACAGTTACATTTGAAGTGGCAACAAATACTGTTAGTATCAGTAGTTCAAAGCTTGAAAAGGAAATTTAAGATAACTAAAAGTGTAATAATTTATTTACTGAACATTAGACTTGTGACATGCAGTATTTTAAGAGATAGTATTGATGATAAATATATTTTTTTAAATAAAAGACTCATAATGGATTACTAATAATGCTGAAATTTTCTATCCATATGTTCATATCAATGTGAGACAGGAAACATAGAGAGAGATCAAGGTGGAAAAGAATGAGTTCAGTTTTTAAACTCAGTTTTTTTTTTTTTTTTTTTTTTTTGCAGGGGCTGGGTTTGAACCCCACCACCTCTGGCATATGGGGCCAGTGACCTACTCCTTTGAATCACAGGCTCCGACCCCCCCCCCTTTTTTTTTGAGACAGAGCCTCAGTCTGTCCCTCTGGGTAGAGTGCTCTAGCATCACAGCTCACAGCAACCTCCAACTCCTGGGCTCGAGCAAATCTCTTGCCTCTACCTCCCAAGTAGCTGGGACCACAAGGGCCCATCACAACACCTGACAATTTTTTGGTTGCAGCCATCATTGTTGTTTGGCGGGCCCAGGCTGGATTCGAACCCACCAGCTCAGGTGTATGTGGCTGGCGCCTTAGCCACTTGAGCCCCAGGCACCAAGCCTTTACGTTCAGTTTTTTCTCTTCTTAAATTTGGGGGGCTTGGAGACATATAGGCTATAATATCAGTTAGGTGAACAATTAGGGTTACTAGAAAGTTAAGATTGGGGTTATTTCATTTTTCTTTGTGGTGATTCACTTGGGGTAAACCATGCAGCCTAGTAGCCAAGACCATGTAGTTAGTTAAATGTTGATGTGCTGTGGCTTCTTGGGAAAGATTTTCTTCCTTGAAGAAAGAGAAAAGTCTTACTCCTTCTTTCTTCACTGAGCACTGATTTATAGGGACTTGATGCTTTTAACCTCAGAAAGCTTCTTATAACGATGAAACAAAAGCCGGGAAAATCATAGGCAGGTGGAACCAGAGTCTGGCTATTGCTAAACCACCCGATGAACCAATTCTGGAACCACCCAACTATAGCTTTATTTTAGATAAGGTAATAAAAACACTTATTTTAGTAAACTTTTTTATATTTGCAGCTAAAAGCATTCCAGCTCGAGGGTTGACAGGTGACTTGACGCGTGAGAAAAAGTTTAAGCAACTCTTTTAAATGTCTGTACAGGGAGAAAGAGGAGAGATTTGAAGATCTGGGATCAAGACAAAGGTTTTATGTTTTTAAACTGGAAGTGACTTAACAATATTAAGTTAATAATTATTATTTGGAAGAATAAATGTTAACATTGCAGGGGAAATTACAACGGAGAGAAAAATTTCAAAGTCATAGGCAAGAGAGTGTAGAGTTGATCAATTCACAGAGGTTTTGTTTGGAAGAAGCATGGCTCCCTTCCGATAAGAGGCAAAGTAGCACAGGGGGGTAATAGATGGATGGAGTTTGTGGCTTTTATTCAGTTCCCTTTCCTACTCTTTAGTTATTGTTTTTATGTTGTTCAGCAACCAGAGAAGAATATCATTCTGTAGATGAACACTGATTGAGATTATCAGGGATGTCTCTCAATCATCACAAGAGAATGTCCTCAAAAAAACAAAGAACAAAAAACCCAGAATGTCCCCCATATGCAAATGCCCAGGTAAGGGAAAGCCCACATATCTGGAATGGGACAGGCAGCAGCAGCTGATAAGGTCAGTAAATTGTCAAAAATCAGACCTGTGGCCAGCTGGCTTATCGAAGCACGTAATGTTCCAGAGAGCCCAGGAATCAAATTGGTACCAGCTGAGGAGACAGATATCGGGCAGACTGCCAACCTAAATAAAAGAGACATGAGAAAAGGAATAAATCTGAGCAGAAAAGAAAAAATGGAACATACCAAAAAGTTATTTGATAGTTGTTTTTAAAGAGACAACTGAAGAGGTTTTCATTTGAAGCCTCAAAGCCCAAAAAGTGTTCTCTCGTTACACTCCGGGGAGAGATGGAAGCGTTTCAACTGGCCATGGTAGGAACGTACTGAGAAACCTCAGTCTGCTGTGCGCCTGAGTTCCATAAACTGACATTCTGCATGTCGCTCTTTTTAAACTGGATGGTACCAAAAAATGAAACCCAAACCCATCACTGTAATTAACTTGAATATACAATGGCAAGACTTGCCTCTCCCAAAGTTACCATTGATATGAAACTGTTGCTGAACATTAAAAAATTAAATGAAACAGCAAGAGTTTGAAGTTACGCTTTTCCATTTGGAAATATACCGCTCCTGTAAGAGTCTGCTCTTAGAAATTCACGCCGTTAACATTGTTTCCAGATGTATTTCTGGCAAACATTTTTATTTTTTCTTTAGCTAGACCTGTTTTTTAAGCTATGTGAATGATTAAATTTTACAGAATAGAACCATTTTTGAGGCCCGAAGTTGAATGAGGATGCTAGTGATTATATTGATATTTGAGTGATTTCCCATTCCCGAATGATACGGAGTACAAGAACAATACTGATTCCACCCATGGCTTAATGCCTTTCTGGGCATGCCAAAAAAAATTGAGAATTAAATTAATCTTTCTCTGATTTATGTATTGCGAGAGCGATGGGAAACCATTAACGAACCACTACATCTTTCAAAAAGTGATTAACCAGGTACAGAAGAATTGGAAACTGTTCAAAACAAATCTTATTTAGTGTTTGAGCCAAAACTGTAAGTTATTTTCAAATTATTTCAATGTACATTTCAATATTCCAAGGAACTAAGAAGAATTCTATTTGTGCAGCTGGAAGATGTTCCTGTTGGCACAATACCAAATTTACAAAAGTAACGGGAAAGGAAAAAAATGAGAGAGAGATGGTAAAAATATTTTGGACATTTCAAGTGTAAGGAACGAATATCATAATGGCAGCGTACATGGGATTAAAATTCTTTTCTATATTTTTGTGTTTCTGAGAACACTATTCAAATTAGTTAATCAGTTGAACATTTGAAAAGTCTTTGATTGTGTTTAAGCGAGGCAGTAGCGCTCACATCCTTGATGTCTTTTGTGCCATTTCTATCTTTTTGCTCTTTCCTCTGTATTTGTGCTATATTTTTTAATCTAACTTGCCAGAAAGGTAACTAAGTGTCATGAATAAGTTAAATGAGACCAGGTAACTAAGTGTCAATAGTAAGTTAAATGAGACCATAAATAAATAAATAAATACTCCTATAGTACATCCTGGCATTAAATTGTTTTATTTTTCACCTCCCATGTCAGGTTATCGATCTTAAAGTTGTAAAATGAATACTAAAATAATGCCAAATAAATAAAATACTATATTCCATCATCTCACTGCCTAAAAATAATTGATGACGGTAACAATGTGTTCTGGCCTTTAACTTTATAACTAGCCTTTAAAAAAATTAAAGTTGGGGAAAAAATTTTAAATGTGATGTATTGAAAATTAAAAGTTTTTTATATCGAGAAACAAGCAAACATCCTAAAAGAGGTTTACCTGTGTGCAGGCATGTGTGTGATCTATACTTGTATGTCTCTTTTCAATGGCTGTGTAATAGTCTGCTAAGTAAACCTTGAGATTGATTATAATCGTTCACTATCATATTGTTGATTGTTCTAGAATAACAGTATGTTGTTTATAATATTTGCCTCTAACTAATGAAATGAATACTCATTGAACAGCTCTTTTGTGCTAAGAACAGCGCTGGGACCTATTAACACACAGGTGAATAGGACACAATTCTTATCTTAAGAAGAGTAAAACACAGGGGCGGAAACCGCAAGGTAAATAGTTCATTTAAGATAAGGACAGCTAATCCCACAGAGGTAAGGCATCAGTGACATCAGAAAACTCAGACTTTATACCACCAGGTGCACCTTTTTTAGAGAGGGCTGCACCTCAGATTCACTCTTTGTAAAACAAACTTTACCCCGCTGTCAAACTCTGCTGGTTTGTTTGCTCATTTGTTTGCTTCAGGATATGGAAAATCTACCTTCGTGTGCAATAGAAAGAGGTTCACAGATTCTTGGAAATGTATCACACTGGGTAGTGTCAGTCAAAACTTTTGAAGAAGGCCCTTCAAAAATACAGTTAAGTTGGGGAGGTGAAGTTTTACGGCTGCTGTTTATAGCTCTGGATGCTACTGGTCGTCCTGTAAGACTGTCCACTCTGGGCAGCATTTTCTTAATTTTATCATTTGCTAATGAAATACAATCTCCCACAACACCAAAATGGCGCTAAAGAACCTTGAACAGTTCCCGGGATAAAGGTATTTAGGAAATACAAACTGCCTCTCTATGGAAAGTAATCAGTCTCTTTTTAGGTGAGCCATCCCAGATATTCAACCTCTGGGCTTCTGAGTTGTCTTGGTATTACTGTAATAGCTTAAATATAAAAATACTGCAGATACAGGAGCTTATATGACTGAAGAACTAGAAGGTAAGTAAAAGTGCCATCTAAGTAGACTATTCTCTCCCACTATTCTAAGCGTAATAAATTATACAGGATTCTATCTGTAAGCCTTTTAGACATTCTCCAGAGCAGCAGGGTATCTGAATGAATGATTCCAGGTGTTCTGTCCATACCCCTGGAATGCTGCTGCCTTTTTCACCCTGAGTTTCTTTCACACTCTTGTTAACTGGGCCACAAATTCTCATAACAATTTAGGGATTAGATTATCAGTTAAACAGATAGGAGGTGACTAGAACATTTACTCAAGAAGAATTCTGGGGATCACTACTTGAAGTTGGCGATCCAGTCTAAAGACTATGAGTAAAGGATAGTTTTACCAGAGACTCAAAGTTTGGGGTTCTAATTTCTTGATGCTTGAGGCTGGTTTACACTTAAGGGTTGAGATGGACTATGTATACACAAGATGGACACAATGTATGTGTTATGAGTTATTCGGTTCTTGTGTTGGCATGTAATTACCTTGTTCTTGTTGAATGAGTGAACCAAAATAATTAAGTTGGTGACTGTTTCTCAATGGCACCAAGAAAAAGAGGCTGGCATGCCCTGATAGCTTTATACTATTAAAAATCTTCATTTTCATTGTCTGGTGATAAACTAAGAGCCAAAGAACAAAATATTCTTCACGAATGCACCTTTTACTCATTCCCATGATTTCCTGAGGAGGTGGCATTTTTTTTTTGAGACGGAGCCTCAAGCTATCCCCTTGGGTAGAGTGCCATGGCATCACGCTCACAGCAACCTCCAACTCCTGGGCTCAAGCGAGTCTCCTGCCTCAGCCTCCCAAGTAGCTGGGACTACAGGCGCCCACCACAATGCCTGGCCATTTTTTGGTTGCAGCCATCATTGTTGTTTGGCGGGCCCGGGCTGGGGATTCGAACCCGCCACCTTAGGTGTATGTGGCTGGCGCCTTAGCCGCTTGAGCCACAGGCGCCGAGTCAGCAGGTGGCATTTTTTACACTTCTATATTTTTATTAATGCGATACCCTCCCCTACCTCTTTGGGGTTGACAATATATTTTATTTTTTAAGATCCAGCTAAATGATGTTGTGGGGGAGGAAGCTTTCACTATCTCCCACCTAGAAATAATTTTCTATTTCTTGTGCTAAAAGCCACCCCTATCAAAATATTTGTCATATTTTATAATTATTTAAGTGTCTGCGGCTCTAGTTAGAGCATAAGTTTTCCAAGAACACATTTCAGTAGTAAGTCACTGAATGAAAACATTCCACCAGTCTGCAAGTCGGAAACCTGAATGTTTGAATATGTATTTGGTATATTCATCAGTCTAGACTTTAATTTGCTCGTGTGTTAACAGGTGCATTCGATGCTAATATTTCATGCGTACATGATCTATCATAGGCCAAGACAAGCCACCCATTAATCTGAAACAGAAGTCATGCTACCAGTTAATTTCTGCTACACCCTTAACTTTGCATTATATTTGAAACAGGAAAAGACATTCTGTTTCTTTTCTTTGCACTTGACTCTAAAGTATTGCTTCTCATGGTATCCTGCCTAAGCTTTAACTTTCCTGTTTTGTCATTTTTATGCAAATTTCTAACTTTGTATCTACATATCATCAGAAATATTAATTTATCATCAGTAATTAACAGAAGTCCCATCTTTGTCTTTGAATATATTATTTAGTTACCTCATTTAACACTCAGAAAAGGTGAATGTGGTTATTATTCTCAGAGATTTCTTTCCCTGTCTTGATTCTAAGCAAGTATTTTTCAGTTTCTCAAAGACCTTTATATACAGACCTGTAAGAGTTTATCTCCAGAGGTTTTTGTTTGACTTGATGCTTTACACAAACTATTTTTTGAAAACTCACCTTTTGATTTGACTGTAGGTTCCGCAAGTCTAACCCTTAAAGAAAACAAATGCAGCAGAACAGTTGCATCAGAGCGCTGAGCTAGTTATGAAATTCCATAGCAATTGGTGATGCTTAAATAAGACATTAATAGCAAATGGAAGCATTTGGAAAAATTAATAATCCCGTAATAACTGCACATAACTCATGAAAAGCAAGTGTAATTATATTTTTCTTCAGGAACGCAAAAGAAATAGGATAGTTTAAATTTTGAAATCCCAAATTCCATAGAGATTTTTATGAGGAATACTACGAAACTGATGAACTTTTATTGTCCTACATAGAAGAGAAATTCATTCTAAGCAATTTTGCCAACGTATCTTAATGGTATCCTGAATGCGTAAAACTAATTAAAAAAAAAAAAAACTAAAATACAAATAATAAATAAATAATAAATAAATTATCTGTTGTAAAGAACTCACATATCCACTTTTTTATTTGTATGAATTTATGGGGTCCATGTGCAATTTTGTTACATGTATAGGTTGTACTGTAGTTAAATGGGGGCATCTATCACCTGAATACCACGTATTATGCCCAACAACTAATTTACCATCATCCTCCCACCTCCTTTTGAGTCTCAATTGTCTCTCTTCCCATTCTTTAAGTCCAAGTTACATTTTTAGCACCCACTTACCAAGGAAACCTGAGATATTTGACTTTCCATGTCTGGCTTGTTTCACTTGTGCTAATGGCATATTTAGGTTGTTGCAAAAGACATGGTTTCATTTTTCATGGCTGAATAGTATTTCGTTGCCTAGATATCCTACATCGTCTTTATCCATTCCTCTTGCTGATGGACACTCAGGTTGATTCCGTATCTTTGCTTTTGTCAATAGTGCTGTGATAAACATATGAGTGGAGGTATCTTTCTTTTTGATGTATTAACATTTCATTTTCAATGTATTTCTGTATTTATTGCCATCGTTATTTTATCTGGCCCAGGCCGGGTTTGAACCTGCTAGTCTCAGTGTATGTGGCCAGCGCCCTACCCACTGAGCTACAGGTGCCGCCCTGATGTATTAATTTCTTATCCTTTAGGTAGATACCCTGTAGTGGGATTGCTCTATCAAACCATAGCTCTACTTTAGGAAATCCCCATACTATTTTCCACAGAGGTTGTACTAATTTAAATTCCCACCAATAGTGTACAGGAGTCTCCTTTACTCTGTGTCCTTGCCAATATTGGATTTTTTTTCCTTTTCGATAATAGCCATTCGGACTGGAGGAAGATGATATCTCACTGTGGTTTTACTTTGCGTTTTCCTTATGATTTGTGGTATTGAGCACCTTTTCAGACACCAGTTGTCCACCTGCATGTCTTCTTCTTTTTCTTTTTTGCAGTTTTTGGCTGGGGCTGAGTTTGAACCTGCCACCTCCAGTATATGGGGCTGGTGCCACAGGCACTGCCCCCTGCATGTCTTTTTTTGAAACGTGTCTATTCACTAGTCTACTCACTCTTACCAGTGAACCTGGCCTCACCTTGGGTTTTGATACTGTGGCAGGTACTCTGAACTGAGCTGCATTTTCTGTTTGGTACTTAGTAGTTTCTATTGGGGGGTCAAAGTAACCCACATCTATCAGCATAGAGGGTCCATGGTGAGCCAATTCCTCTCAACTCCTCTGTACTTTACAGTGGGGGACTTGAGGACTTCTGGACCGCTCTTATTCCATGCATACTCAGTGGAGTAGTGGGGTTTGGAAGGCCTGCTTTCTCATGCCCTACAGGGAAAGTAGATGAGGACCAGCAAGAGAGATTGCATTCCTCCTCCCCACCCCTCAAAAAAGTCATGCTTGACAGTTAATCATTAATTTAACAGGATATCTTAAAGTGAAGAAAGCCCACTAATTGACATTTTCCATTAGAAACCCAATTTAAGAAGCAGTTGTAATTGATCAGATGTGTAGCCAAAATAGTTTAAAATAAAAATAACCAAGCCTGTTGAGTCTATATTTAATTATCAATCATCTTCTTTTGGGGGAAGGATCCATTAACTTAGGAGTAGTCATTATATTCTTCAAATGTTCCATATTATTTAAAATTCTAATAATTATGAGAGATGTAACTAAAAAGTCTTCTCCACTTCAGTTTTTCCCATAACTATAAGAGAAACTAAGTCTTGGGCAGCTTTGAACATTTGTTCAATGCATATTAGGAAGCCCTGAGTCTTACTCAACTCAGGAAGCCCTGAGTCTTACATAGTGTTATAGACTGAATGTGTGTCCTCCAAAATTTGTACACTGAAGACCTAACTCCCAATGGGACTGTATTTGAAGATAAGGGCCTTTACAGAAGTGATTAATGTTAAGAGAGGTCATAAGTGTTGGTCTGATCTGACAGGATAGGGTCCTTATATAAAGAAATACCAGAGAGCTTCTCTCTCTCTCTCTCCACACAGGAAAAGCCCTGTGGGGACACAACCAAAAGACAGCTGCCTGCAAGTCAGAAAGAGAGTCTTCACCAGAAATCAATTATCCATCATCTAGGTCCAAAACTGTGAGAAATAAATTTCTGGTGCTTAAGCTACCCAGTCTGTGGTATTTTGCTATCGCAACCCCTGTAGGCTAAGATACATAGTAATGGCAACTTGTTATAAAATTCAGAGGCTTGGTGCCTGTGGCTCAAGTGGCTAAGGCGCCAGCTACATACACCTAAGGTGGTGGGTTCAAATCCAGCCCAGGCCCGCCAAACAACAATGACGG
>NW_003852405.1:6879534-6950585 GCF_000181295.1 Otolemur garnettii
GAGGTTGCTGTGAGCAACCATGGCACTCTACCCAGGAGGACAGCTTGAGACTCTGTCTCAAAAAAAAAAAAAATTCAGAGCAAGATTTAGGTAAAAACCTCAAATCAGTACAAGGTGGGGGGTGGGGGAATGAGGGAGAGGGAAGGAGGGAGGGGAATGGGGGAGTCACGGGTTATGGCACACCTCTTGGGGCCAGGACACAGTTATAAGAGGGACTTTCCCTAACAAATGCAAGCAGTGTAACCTAATTCTTTGCACCCTCAATGAACCCCAAACAATAAACTAATATTCAGAGCAACACAGATGTAATTAATTACAAGTCTGTTGTTTACAATATTTTATTTATCATATTACAGAAAAGCAAAAAAGTTATTTTAAAACAACAAGCATGCATTCTGAATTTCTTTGGGCATAACTACTACAGTAAAAGCAATGTTTATCTCATAGTACTTTTTCCCTTAATGAAATTCGCAGTTTTGTTAGGCAAAAATGGCAAAAAAGAAGATGAAATTATAGATAAGATTAAGACACTACATAAGATTGGTGCTTGAAAATTTTTGATGTAAGCAGTCTGTCATATATACACCTAAACTTTCTGTACTTCATCCAGTAATATAAACTTGTCTTTTTCTGTACTTTATCCAGTAATATAAACTTGTTTCTTTCTATTCCTTACCCTTAAATATTTGCAGGCTAACGAAACCTTAGAAGTGTGTAGATACTCCAATCACTCTGTTATTGAGGAAAGTGATCTGATTAGGTCAGGGCAACAGTCTGTTCTGAGTTTTTCGTGTGCTCTTGGCTGAAAAATGACCAAATACATGGAAAGCAGGGCGAGCAAGAGGTGAAATTTATTGAGCAAAGTAAGAAACAGTTTGCCACAGACAGCAAACAGGCTCCCTGTCCTTACAGGAGGGCCCATTCAGTCTGGGTTCTGATTTTATTGCCTAGGCCGGGCCCTCCTCATGGTTCAAACATCACCATTGAACCACTCTGATAGACAGGTGGATTATAAGACCTGGGTCTACTGCACGCGTGGCCCTCCCATGAACCTTTCTGAAAGCCAGTGTGTTTGGGGGGGTGGGGGGATAAACCACAATGAAGATTTAAGCTAATGATGTGAAAATTAGCCTTCGGTTGCTCTAGGTCACCTTCCAGACCTTCCTGTGCCTGGGCTGCTTGGCCTGCTGGCTGGGGAGCCCTCTGCATTCTTTTGCAGTTGGCAGGCTGAGTTCTGAGGGGCAGACTGGCAGGGCGTTTCTTCCTTACCCAGGTGTGGCAGTTGCTTGGGGCACCTGCCTTTGTCCCCAGAAGACCCAGAGGTCTCTACCTAAGAATTTTAGACAGTGAGAGGAAGTTATGATAGATTTAATATATTATGTATCTGGTGGTATTTGCATTTTATTTGAGCTGACTGGAGGAAATAATGCCTACACCAAAGAAATACATTGCTGAAGAAATAGTATGTTGTGGCCAGTAATCTGTGGCCAAGAAGTTGTTCCTACCTACTCACATGTAGGTCCTAACCCAATAGCCTATTACAAAATGGACAAATTCATGACCTTGATCATACATCTCACCTTAATTTTTTTTCTTAATGTGGTCTGGGAGAGCTTTACATGACACATAAAAGATGCCATAATTTTTTAAAGGTGGGATAAAATAAGGCTAGTCAGAGAAAAAGTTAAGGAAGGTAAAGATACCTGAGGATAGTCTTCAAGAATAATTTTAATAAGAAATATTAATCTTGCAATATTAATCATTTCTCTTGCCACTTTTGTTCTTACCGGAGTGGTTATTAGTTTTCAGATAAAATTGAGATGCTTACTTCTGGTCCCTTTGTGAAAATCTTCTCAATGCCCAAAGTGAGTTGAACACTGTGTTGTTCAACCATGACCTTTGATTTCATTGGAATAAAACTAGCAACTTGGACTTGGTTTTAAATATGGAAAACTAATTGCAACAATTACACTTCCAGGGCCTTCCTTTAGAGAAAGGGACAGCAGAGTGCAGCCACTTGTCCAGTGTTCCTCCACAAGGACCCACTCTCCTTGGGGTGGGCTAGACGTAAGTGACATTCACCTAAGTTTTTGGCTTCTGTTCCCATCAGTTGATATGCTCTGTGATAGGCTCCCTTCTGCCTCATGTTAGTATTTCTTCCCCCTGAGAGTAAATACAGTTGGAAAAACATCTCAATTAATAGGTCAGGAGTAGCTAACAGCTGGGAGGTCAGTCACATAATTCTTAAAGCAATAAACAACAAAACGTCTCCGTTCAGGCTTCCTTCATACTTTCTTCATAATTTAGAAAAAAGATAAGAAAGAGCAGAAACACCTTAGAAGATTAAAAGTTATAAAAAACGTTACCTTTCTTTGTATTGTATCAACAGAAATTCAGAGGCTTCAACGCAAGACAGAAGTTAGTCACAAGCTAGACCAGGTGGATTAGAATGGACCATTGGGGAGTATAGTTTGGTTTGTCAAACTATAAAGATATAAGGTAAGTCGGATGATTGCCTTCTATCATGTGATATTTTCACCTTGAAACCAAAAGGCCAAATTCTTCAAACATATCCGGCATTGTGGTTTTTGGAGTTTGAGAGTGCCAGATTTGATTCCAAAGTTGACCACTTAACTGAAGTATGTCGTCACTAAGGATTAATCGTCCCATCTTTTGAAGGACTAATAATAAGCCTATCTCACAGAGTATCATCAGGGTTAAGGAAGATAATATATGCAAATATATAAATCATGCTGAATTAGCTAACGTGGCGATTTTACAAGATCAAAGATCACAAGTGTGACTTTCTCAGTTGCTAATTTTCTCCTTTTCCAACTTTGTATCTTTAACTTTTTCCATGCTTAAAATTAAACCTAAACCTACAGTTGCTTTAATGAAGATTGATCAAGTGAATTCACTCATTCAGACAATTTTTGTTGTCATCTAATCTTTGCCAAGCCCTCTTTTATGCTCTTAGGATAAAATAGCGGAGCCAACAGATGTCAATTCCTGAATCCCTTAAGCTCGTATTTTGGTTGTTTGATCAAATCTTTACAAACAGCAGTAATTTAATAATAAAGACCAATTCTTCCCAAAGATGAAATTGTAGCTCTTTTATTTTACTTTCTAAAAGAGAGTTAATAAATAGGAAAAGTATTACCAAAAGGATTTCCTTTTTAGTTCCAAGGCTTGTCTATAGCTAAGTAATAGGTTTTCATATTTGATGAGAGAATTTTTTAAAGGAGCAATGGAAAACACAAAATAAATCATATAACTTAAAAAATACTTAGGAGGAATTTAACTCCTAGTCTCTATTTTGACCCCAAGCCCAAAAGGATTTATTATCTTTATTTATTTTATTTATTTTAGGGTTCTGCAGCAGGTTGGGGTAGTCTAAGTTGATGTTGGCTCATTTTATTTCTATTTTCTTTCTTTTTTTTTACCCCCCCCAGGTCTAGTTGCAGAGTTTGAGATTATTGTAGGAAAATATTAAAAAGCATATTAATGGTTCATATTCTAACATCTTCTTATTCACTGATAAAATGATAAAATGCTTGTTGTTTTTGTCTTATGTAATTAAATGCACCAGGCAGTAAGTGTAATTATGTATGCATACTAATTAGTCAGCCAAATAAAAATTCCAAGGATAACGTGGATTGAATTTCGTTTTCATATTCGTAATCAGAGTTTTAGAAATAACTCGCCTGCCAAGTTCCTTTTATCGCTCACCTCGTAGTGAACATACCATCTGCATATTTTTTTTTACATTCAAGAAGTCCAAAGTTTTTTGAATTGGCTGCTGTGTTGCAGTTGGTGAATACGCTATTTATTAGCAAAACCACAGTACAAACAAGCCTGAAGGAAAATTGGAAAGTTTTATGGGAGGTTAGCCAAGGAGGTTTTATCAGGAAAAGAGGAATGAAGTGAGGATGAAGACACTTCATGTGGTTATAATGAGTAAGAAGAAGGTTGTGTAGAAATTGTTATAATATCTTTAGTATTTCTCCAATCATTGGTCTGTATATATTACCTATGAGAGGACGGGCAAACTTTCTGAGGGAGATTTTACAATTTTGGTTCACTAAATCAGCCACCTACTTCCACACTTCTATTATTTCAGGACTTCTGCAATACTTACAATTAGTAATGCATATGTATTATAGGGCTTCCCCCACCATTGAATATATAAAAACTATCACTCTAAATCTGGCCTTATTTAATATATTTTGTGATAAAAATTACTTTCCTAAAGCTTTTTTTAAAAATTTAATTTAATTTAATTTTTGCAGTTTTGGGCCCGGGCTGGGTTTGAACCCGCCACCTCTGGCATATGGGGCTGGTGCCCTACTCCTTTTTTCCACAGGCTCTGCCCAAGCTTTTTTTTTTTTTTTTTTTATTCAAATGTGGCACGGCTCGGTAGCCCAGATCAGAATGCAGTGGTGTGATCATAGCTCACTGTAACCTCTAACTTCTGGGCTCAAGTGATCCTCCTGCCTCAGCCTCCATAGTAGTTGGGACTATAGGTATGGGCTCCCACATCAGACTAATATGTTTTTCTTTTCTTTCCTTTTTTGAAACAGGGCTTCCTTTATTGCCTGGCCTTAAGGGATTCTCTTTTTGGCCTTCCAAAGTTCTGGGATTAAAGTTATGTACCTAGAAGAAAAAAGTATCATTTTAGTATTAAGGACATTTGCTAGAACATTTATTCCTGCTCACAATTGCCAAGATCTGGAAACAACCCAACTGCCCATCAAGTCACAAATGGATAAATTAACTATGGTATATGTTTCCAATGTATTTAATACTAATATGAAATTAGTAGATAAACAACTACATCCTGACTTTAGAGAAAAACACAATTAAATTCAAGTTGGAGGGAGGGCGGAAAGGTGGGGGAGATGGTTGTGTTCCCACCTACTGGGCACAATGTCAGGGTATATGGCACAGCTCCTGGGTGAAGCAAGCACTCCACTCCACTTGGACTATACCTGACAAGTGCATACAGGGTAACCTAATCACCCACACACTTAGAGTAACATGAAAACAAACAATAAAGGCATGAGCCCTAAACCTCAGCCATAAACTTAGTTTTTATTATTTTGGATTGTATTTCAGCACTGCAGGTACGTATTTCTAATTTTGCTCTCTTTTTTTATATTTATATTTAAATCTGTCTCCCTCTGTATTCATTCCCAGAGCATTGCAGCAGCTGAATAACCATCGTTTAAAAAAAAAAGTCAAGCCTTCACCACATACACATGCTGATGGCTTGTGACGCTCTCCTTCACAGCCGTACTTTTTCACTTTCTGTCCTTACTTTCCGTTCCTTCCTTGACCCAGCACGGTCTTCTATTCCTATCGTGTGACTTATCCTGGGACCCAAGCTACTTTCATTAACATAAGCCAACAACTCTGTTGTTGCTAAAACTAAGAAGTGCTTTACTTAGTTTTGCCTTACAGCGGGATCTAACAATTTAACCATTTTTACCTTATTTTGCTTTGCATCAGCGGGCTTGTCTCCTGAATTCCTACCTCTCAGTTTTCTTTAAAGGTTCTTCCGAATGTGCTCTAGGCATCTCAGAATTGTGTCTTGAGCTTTCTCTACTTCACTCTGTGTACTTTCATGGAAGACTGAACTAATGTATGTAGTTTCAATAACTGTGTGATATCATGATGCTTCCTGCAACAAAGCTCTACCCGAGACACAAGTACATCCAAATGCTTTCAGGACATTTCCACTTGATTCTCTCATAAGCACCTCCTGTCAAGGGAGAAGGTCAGAGGGAGGAGGGAGGAGGGAGAAGGTCAGAGGGAGGAGGGAGGAGGGAGGAGGGAGAAGGGAGAAGGTCAGAGGGAGGAGCGAGGAGGGAGGGGGAGGGGGGGAGGCTGACCAGCAAGCTCGCCCCTAATGGGCACAGTGTAAGTGTCTGAGGCACGTCTCATGAGTGAAGGGCTCAACTACAACTTGGAATTTACCTAATAAATTCAAACAATGGAACCTAATCATCTGTACCCTCGTATTAATCTGAAAGTAAGAAAAAATAAAAATAAATAAATGTTCCCAACTGAACTTCTCACCTTTCCTTCACTCCTCCAACCACCTAATGCCTCTTTCTTCTATGCGTCCACTTTTGTAAATTACCGTAGTATCCCTTCAGTTTCTAAGGCCAGAAATAAAGACACAACTTTGTTCATTTTCCTTTACCCTCAAGTTCAAAAAATTATCAAGTCCCTTGATTTCCGTTCTTCATGTTCCTCGCTGCTGTGTTACTCTTAGCTACTAGGGCTTCTCGATTGGTTTTTACAGTGTAGCCCTTTCATAACTAGTCTGGCTAACTCCTGGTTTATCTTCTTCAGCTAACTTTTTACATCAGATTTGCACATTTCTTTAGGAACATAAATTTGATCATGGCATTGTAAAACATTTAAACCTATAAATGGATTCCTGTTATACTAAGAAAAGAATTTTAAATATATGAGCATGACATGAAAAGGTCTTCATTATCTAGGCCATGTTTATTTTTTTTTTTTTTTTTTTTTTTTTTTTGAGACAGAGCCTCAAGCTGTCCCCCTGGGTAGAGTGCCATGGCATCACGCTCACAGCAACCTCCAACTCCTGGGCTCCAGCGAGTCTCCTGCCTCCGCCTCCCAAGTAGCTGGGACCACAGGCGCCCACCACAGCGCCCAGCTATTTTTTGGTTGCAGCCGTCATTGTTGTTTGGCGGGTCCGGGCTGGGGATTCGAACCCACCACCTTAGGTGTATATGGCTGGCGCCTTAGCCGCTTGAGCCACAGGCGCTGAGCCCATGTTTATTTTTTTAATGATGTATCACTCTGTGGCCCAGGCTGGAGTGCAGTGGTGTGATTATAATTCACTATAACCCCAAACTTCCAGGCTCAAGCAATCCTCTTGTTTCAGCCTCCCAAGTAGCTAGGAATGCAGGTGTGGCCCACCACATTGGGGTAATTATTTCTTTTCTCAACTCATATCCTTCTCCTTTCTACTTATTTATACACATTCAATCTCTCTTAAATACGCACAGTCACACAATAACTGTAAGTAGTCGCCATAGTAAATGGCTTGTAAGTTCCTAAAGTACTGTACTGATTCATCCAATTTTCTTTTCCCCTGACTATCCCCTACTAATATTTATCTATCACCTAAGCGACCTCTACTTCCTAGAAGCATTCCTTAATTCCTTCTACTTGGATTCAGCACTTTTGTTTCATGTTCCTGGTCATTTGTCCTGTGTCACCTTTTATATTAAATCTTAGTTGCTTGTTTTAATTTCTCATATTCTCCCACTAGACCGTAAGCTTTCCAGCTATGACAGTCTTATTCCCTGCCCCACTGCAGAACCAGGTTAAATGCTGAGGCCGAGTACACTCTCAGTAAATATCAACTGAGTGGATACGTGATATAAAATTAATCAGTAATTAAACTTTTATTACTAACACATGCAAATGCATTTTTGAATGCAGCCTTGATCATTTCATTTCAAATGCAATACATGCCCATTTTGGAAAATCTCATAAGTACAGATATAACACTTCAAGTTATATTCACCCATAATCATCGTATCTTGAAGCAAGAACAGTTTTGAAAGTCTGTCATCTACTATATTTTCTACAATTCAGAATATTATATGCCGTTTTCTAAATTGCTTTTTAATATACAAATTATTGCAAAGTTATTTATTATATACATAAATGTGATTTACTTTCTTTGTTTTAGAATCAGCCAGCCCAATAGCTTATTTTTTGTGATACAAACTTACAATATACAAGTCAGTGAGACAGACACTTCTGAAATATGTCTCATGTTCAAATGTGTTTTTGATATTCTAAAAATAGAAGTTGGCTCTTCTGAAATTAATTTCTCTAAAACCCTCTTATTGAATACTAAAAAATTTGCAGTTAACAGAAGTAAGGATGAATTGTGTGCCTAAAATACATTGCTCAGTGATTTCTGCACTATCATAGAAACACATGTGTTTAAGTGATGTTGTATGGTTCTCTCCGCCTCATTGATTTTGTCCTCTGAGTGGCTAGTCCTACCACAGCAAATATGTTCAATTCTATATCAGAGACAGGTAAAGCAGGTGTCCTAAAAGTCTCAAATTTAGGGTATATGAGAATTCCCTGGATAATTTATTTAAAATACAAATGACTTCACCCATCTCCAGACATTCTAACCAGGGGTCCTCAAACTTTTTAAACAGGGGCCAGTTCACTGTCCCTCAGACCGTTGGAGGGCCGGACTGTGGGCCCTAGGACAAGTTGGCTGCTAAGCAGGATAGGCAGTGGTGGCAAAAACACCTGGCAGGCCAGATAAATGTCCTCAGCAGGCTGCATGTGGCCTGTGGGCCGTAGTTTGAGGATGCCTGTTGTGGTAGGACCCAGGAACATTCACATAGCAAAGTCTTACTGTGATTCTCATGTTCAAGTATCTGGGCTACAATTAAGAAACACTGCCTAGGGATTTTGGCTGGACTTTTCATGAAACCTTTATAATTGTTAGCCCTGGAACAATAACGTATCATCCTCTAGGTTTTGTTTTTGCTTTTGTTTTTGTATTTTTTGCGGTTTTTGGCCAAGGCTGGGTTTGAACTTACCACCTCCGGCATTGGGGGCCAGTGCCCAACTCCTTTGAGCTACAGGCGCCCCTCTTGGGTTTTTTTTAATAATGTACATTTGCAAGTAGTGAAAAAAATATAAATGAACTATTTCTTCAATGCATTCTTCACCTTTAGAAATACTGTTTTATACGATGGCATTTTTAATGTTTCTTTTACTTAGGAAAGGTTAGTTTCTGAACCTATGCTGCTTTTGTACCCAGAGGCTTTCCTGTGATGAAATCATCTTTTCTACTGCAGAGCTATTGTCAGAACTGGAGGCTCACGCAAAGTAGCATGGGATATTGGCATATTGAAAAATGTAGCTGGTGTCTGCATTCGTCATCTTATTCCCGCCTGACGCTTGACTACTTACAGGGAGTTTCAATTTAACTAGATCCTTTGGGTAAATTTAAATATCATATTCATATAGGGATTTATGTAAAACATCTCTGTTTTTTAATATTACAAAATAAATTTGCTTAAACTGTGCTGTAAGCTTGTCCTTTAAAACCCACTATGTATTATAGCATAGTTACAGATTACTATTCATATGCAGAATGAGGAAAATGGTACAGGATGGAAAGCATAGGTTTGAAAACAAACGTCATTTCTAGTTTAGCACTGGTCTGACTTTACTGAATTCTCTTCTCCTAAGCTCCTTATTAACAATTTACCAAACATTTATTGAGCATGTTCTTGATGCCAGGAGCAGAGTTTTTAGAGATGAAGATCCAGAGCCTCTGTGTGGCTCTGCCTTGCCTTCCTCTCCGAGTTTTCATGAATATCAGAGGAGTGCTGCAAACTCCAGCTCCATCCACGTCAATGTAAACCTTTTATTATTTACTGTGATTGCATTATTAAGTACAAAAAAAGCTTTCTCAAAAGTTGGTTTGGGGGTGGCGCCTGTGGCTCTGTGAGTAGGGCACTGGTCCCATATACCAAGGGTGGCAGGTTCAAACCCAGCCCTGGCCAAACTGCAACAAAAAAATAGCTGGGCGTTGTGGCGGGTGCCTGTAGTCCCAGCTACTCGGGAGGCTGAGGCAAGAGAATCTCAAAGCCCAAGAGCTGGAGGTTGCTGTGAGCTGTGATGCCACCGCACTCCACTGTGGGTGATAAAGTAAGACTTTGTCTCTAAAAAAAAAAGTTGGTTTGGAAGGTCACATAATTAGTAGATGTGCTGTGGATAATTATTTTTGAAAGTTTATAAATTTCCCTATAATAAGAAGCCTCTCTGTCACCATTCTATAGATTGTTCATCTTAAACATCTTAAATTGGTGCTTACATCTCAATTTTTTGCAAGTCTAAACTAGAATCCTTTCTCATGGCGATATTTCTAGCTCTTTCCTAAGAGTATGTCATTGTGAATAGCTGCTTGATTCTCAATAAAATTTCCTACTAATTTCATTCAATAATATACTGATTATTTTTGCCAATATTTGCTGTCGTTTTCCTATGGTTTTTTTTTAATCTTCAAACCAAAAAGACTGAAGGTGGTGAAAAAAAATTTTGGAATCCATTCAGAGGTGTTTCCATGTGCTTGCATGCATGTGTTCTGTGCATGCTAACGGATCCGTGCCTTTAAGTAACATGTAGCTTATACAGGTGTCCATGAAGTTCATGCGCATGCTATTAAAACTGCACACGAACTGTCATAGTCAGTTTGAAATGTCATAGTCAAAGGTGTAATGGTAATTAAGCATTTTTCTATCCGCATGATACTAGGTAGGTATCTACTACCTCTTGCCCCTTTTAACTGAAATTGCCCTGACTATATGCCTCAGCTGGGAAAATATCTCCAAGTAGTTCTGTTGGCATATGTGATCATATCTGAATTATGTCATTATATTCCTGCCCTTTGCGATTTAGAGCAGATTGGCCACCTAAATTTTAAACCTGCACTATTTTCCATTTTTCTTTTTAATAGGTCTAAATCGGGCATCCTCAAACTACGGCCCATGGGCCACATGCCGCCCGCCTAGGACATTTATCCGGCTGGCCAGGTGTTTTTGCCACCTCTGCCTGTCCTGTTTAGTAGCCGACTCGTCCCAGGACACGCAGTCCAGCCCTCCAACAGTCTGAGGGACAGTGAACTGGCCCCTGTTTAAAAAGTTTGAGGGCCCCTCGTCCAAATACGCTATACCTACTATACATAGTGACTATACTGACGTAAGTACTTTTTTCAAGAGGCCTGGTTGCTACGTTTTTCTTGGGCTCTGTGAAGCTTCTACCTACAGTTGAATTTTTTTCTTTTTTCTATATATTATAATACTTGTAACTCACATTATATATTCCACATAGGTTTTTTATACTATAGTACTATAACTCAATTATTTGAGTTACCTGAAGTGTTTCAGTACTGCGTGGCACCGTAAGAGCCTAGCTAACACAGATCTCTAGCTTTAGTAATGAAAGAAGTGTGGCCGACTTTTTTCTCAACTGGAAGCTACTATCTTGTTTTTCAGATTCATGAAGAAAGGGATCTCAAAGTAAAAATGTCTCACAAATAAAGATTTTTTAATTGTGGGAATTTTATTTATTACAATTCAGCAGTGATGGTCCATTAACATTACTCACAACTGTGGCTGTTTACTTTTGAATTATACTAAATGGTCTCTAACTAAAAATCAGCTTGGATGATCTAGCTACTTAAAGAAGGACGTTTTGGTATATGGATTACAGCACATAGCTACACACAGATGTGTGTTCACTGATCATTTATATTTGTGGCCAAAGCCTAAAAGGCAGCTTCTTTCCAGCACAGTCTAACTCAATGAGCTAAATACAAAAGTAAATTTTGGTTTATAATTTATTATTCTGTGATTGGTTATTGTAGTGAATGCTGTTGAACTTTTCCTAGATGTCCGCCTTCGAGACTGACTTATCTGTCTAGATCCTAAGGCAGTGGGCCAGGAAGCCTTGGGCATGAAACCATTCAGTCTTACAATACAGGGCACAGAGAAAACTCAGGCCCTGCGGTTTAGGAGAATATAAACGAAGGGAATTTTTTTTCCCCATGAATTTTGGAAAGGCTAGTGTGGAAGTCCTGAAAATTTTGAGGAAGCACAACCAAGAAGAAACTCATCCGGCTTATAGAAACTCATCACTTAATTACAATATGTGCAAGATGGGAGGGACATTGTTCTCAGAATATCCAAGAGAGAGACTTAGCTTGGTCTTTACCAGGTGGAGGTGGTGATATTCCATGTAATTGTGAAGGATCAAGCCTGGAGAGAAACTCGAACTTTAGCCATTTCAAAGTTAGGACTGTATATAATTCTTATGCAAAATTGGAGGTATATATTTTCAAATTTTTAGTAAAAGTAGAAACACATGTCCCACAGGGAAGTCTCTGGTGCTAAGTGAGAAAGACAAAGTTGCATACGTAATGTCATTTTATAAACGTACATGGTACCCAAATCCCGCAGAAGTATAGACAATTTTTTGTATATGTTTGAATGTAAGAAAGAACATATAACAAGTATTAGCATTAAATATGGTAGGATGTGGCAATTAGGGGGAAAAATGAGCAGGAACATGAATATAAAGGATTTATAAGGTCCATCTCTTCTATACTGTGCTGGTATTTTCTTTTGGTTGAGGTTAAGGGATTGGTTTGTAATTGCAGAGAGACAATTAAGATTTAAAATCAAATAGAACCATTTCGTTAAGAACAAAACTACAGAAAATTATTCTAAATTAAAAAAAAAAATGTTCTTTGTAATGTGAAACCAGCTATGTTTATATTGCTGAAAGGGTGGCTCCAGGACGGCAGTGGAATGTTCTGTAAACAAATGCAATGATTTCAAAGAACTGTGGCGGAATAAATAAAATTGAATTACCATTGATGACAAAACTTTTTCATTTTTTTCCCTTAGAATGCCTATATGATCTATGACTAATAAGCCCCCCCTTTTTTTTTTAGTTTTCACCTCAGAACTGCTTTTATTAAAGTAGTACAGATAGAACATGGCGTGTTTAAAAACACTCAAAAGTTCCCCCATGACTTCCAAGAAAAAATTCGAGCTCATTAAAACGGAATGTAGGTCTCCCATGTATAAGGTCCCTGGCTTCCTCTGTAACTTGCCTCCCCCCACCTCTCCCCTGACAGGCTTTGCTTCAGCCTCCGGGAAGTACTTGAGACTGCGGAAGTCCCCCAAAGGGCCTGCCTCTGTACCTCTGTGTGGCATGCTTTTTCATGCTCGGATGTCCTCCCAACTAGCAAGGTCCACTTTTCTAGATAACTTTTATTCCTCCTTCAGGGTTAAATCCTCTTCCTGAAGGAGCATTTTTATGCCTCCGACCCTTAGCCTGGACGAGGTGCCTTCCCAGGGCTTCTCCAAAACATCTCGGGGGGTTTCTTTCTGGTGGCATTCATCCCAGAGAATTCAATTTTTTCAGCTTTATTCAAGTATAATTGATATACAATAAACAGCACATTTTAAAGTGTATAATTTAATGAGCTCTGACATATGTACACAGCCATGAAACCATCACCACAAATCAAGATAATGAACTTTTTCCATCACCCACGAGCATTTCTTCACCACCCTTTGAATTCCTTCCCATCCTTCCCTCTCCTCCGCGTGCCTCCCTAGGCTCCCACTGATTTGCTTGATATCATGATATAATATTTTGGATTGTCTGTAATTTTATATAAAGGGAACCATATCATATATACTTTTGAATTCCTGAATGTTACTACTCAATTATTTTAAGATTCACTGATGTCAATAGTACATTCATTTCCTGTGTTTCTGACTAGTATTCCATTGTATAATGGAATTCCAAAATTAGTCATTCATTCATCTTTTGGTAGACATTTGTCTTGTTTCTAGTTTTTGGTTATTCCAAATAAAACGGCTGTGTATATTCCTGATCACAGCTTTGTGTGAGCATACGGTTTTGTTTCTCTTGTGCAAAAACTTAGAAGTGCGCATCGGTTTGCTAAGGCTGCAACAAACAGGTGACGTAAAGCAATAGAAATTTATTCTAACACAGTTCTGGAGGTTAGTAGTCCCCAAATGAAGATGTTGGCAGGGTCGTGATCCCTGCAAAGGCTTTAGAGAAGAATCATTCCTTGTTTTCTATGTCCTGGCTTCCCTTGGCTTCTTTTGGCTTACAGATGAATCCTTCCCCAAACACAAATGCCCATGGAAAACCAGGGCTCTTTTCTGTATATGTAATTCTATAGCTAGATACATGTGAAGAATAATCAGTATTTTTTCAAACTAGTTATGAGGAAATGTAGTTTATGTTTTTGAGACAGAGTCTCACTATGTCGCCCTTGGTAGAGTGCCCTGGTGTCACAGCTCACAGCAATCTCAAACTCCTGGGCTCAAACCATTCTCCTGCCTCAGCCTCCCTAGTAGCTGAGACTACAGATGCCCACCACAATGCCTAGCTATTTTTTTTGTTTTAACAGGCCTGGGCTGGGCTCAAATCCACCAGCTTTGGTGCATGTGGCCAGAGCCAGGGGTGCCACCAGGATAAGTATTTTATGAGTGGCAAATAAGAGGTTGAAAACAGATCAGTATAGTTTTGTTATTGTCTCTTATCATGTAAGTCTGGGTCAATACCATCATAAATATTTGTAATTACAAATTAGCATCCTTATGTTCAAAGAAAAATTTCAAGAAAATTAACTTGGAAACTATACATTTAACAGCTTTAAGTTATTTTAAAATATTAACATGAAAATGGGTTCGGCGCCTGTGGCTCAAGCGGCTAAGGCGCCAGCCACATACACCTAAGGTGCCAGGTTCGAATCCCCAGCCCGGGCCCGCCAAACAACAATGATGGCTGCAACCAAAAAAAAAATGGCCAGGCGTTGTGGCGGGCGCCTGTAGTCCCAGCTACTTGGGAGGCTGAGGCAGGAGACTTGCTTGAGCCCAGGAGTTGGAGGTTGCTGTGAGCTGTGATGCCATGGCACTCTACCCAGGGGGATAGCTTGAGGCTCTGTCTCAAAAAAAAAAAACAAACATGAAAATGTTGTTCTAGAGTATTTAGAAATATTTTATAGAATTTTAAAATATTTTCTTCATTTTTAAAAGAACAGTTATACAAAGAACAAAATATTGTTCAGGGATAATAGGTTAACTAGGGTAATAATATTTAGAAGGGTACCGAAACCATTTTTCACATCTAAAAGCAACTTTGAGAAGAAATTAGTATCACGTTCAAGTGAGAATAGAGACTCTTCAGAGAAAAAATATATTAAGAGAATTTTATTTTGATTGCTGCCCATTTCACATGTACTTTTAGACTATTTGACTTAAGGAATTATCTACTTAGCTAATCAGGAATTTTAAAATTCAGTTTAATTTAGCACCAAGCCTCACAGTAGAAAAGTACATGTATAAGATAAATGTTATGGTTAATATAAATGCTTTAACTTCTCTGTAAGTCTTATTGTTGCTTTTTATTTTTAAATAGAGGGACCATATTTAATATCTAAAATGTATTTTATATACCCAGTTTAGGATTACACTATTGGAATGGTCAATAAATGACTTTCAGCTGATTGAGTAAATATACTTGTTTACAATTAAAGTTATATGGAAAAGACCGTCTCAGATTATTTTCAGCTATTAGGATTTATTGTCATGAAAAAGTAACCTTTGCTCCTGTTGTCTGGCTTGAAGTGTCCCCAAATTTATATCCACCTGGAACCCACAATATGACCTTAATGGAGACAGGATGTTTGCCGGTATCAATGGGTGAAGATAAGATCAGGCTAGATTAGGGGAGGCACTAATCCAACAACTAGGGTCTTTATCAGAAGAGGGCAATTTGGTCATTGAGATAACCAGAGACAATATCATGTAAAGACAAGGTAGAGATTGGAGCGAAGCACCTACAAGCCAAGGAACTCCAGTGATTGCCAGCAGCCTTGAGAAGCAAGGAAAAAGCAAAGGAAGAGATTCTCCTTCTAAGCCTCCAAAGGAAGCAGAGCCCTGCAACACCTTCATATCAAACGCCTGGATCCACAACCGCTGGACAGTAAGTTTCTGTTGTTTCTGGCACTGGTCTGTGGTACGTTGTTACGTCAGTGCTAAGAAGGTAATGCACCATGTTACAGAGTCAGGTTATAGCCATCGCTTTATTTCCTGCCTTCCTGTTTTTCTATTACATCAGCCATACTCACACCCACAAATTTTGTGGATTGAGCTAATAGGAGTGAGTTTTCTTTGCTAAAAGAACTTTAATCAAGAAAATCTAATGTACAAGCCAGAGAAAAATCCACTTGCCGCTTCTTTTGACAATTGCACCCTGGACTTAAGTGAATCCTTCATTAGTGCATGAACATAGTAATCCAGAAACACTAACTATGTTACACATGGGTATCAGTCAGCATCTACTCAGGAAGCAGAAACATCTTTCAAAGTCATAAAAATAGAGGGAATTCAATGCAGGAAATTCATCCTGTACCTGCTGGAAGAAGCTGGGAAATCAAACAGGAGAGAGTGAGGAAACCTGGAGAATAGGAGTGGTGGGAAGTTGCTTTCACCCCTAGGTTGGAGGGACAAGGCAGAGTGCAGAAGGTGGCATGGCAGCAGCTTGTTCAGTGGAGACTGGAGCTGCAGAAGGCTAGCAGCTCCTGTTAGAGACGCCAATGGAAGAGGGAGGAGCTTCTGTTAGAGACGCCAGTGGAAGAGGGTGGAGCTTCGCCTTCTGTTGGCTCAGCCTAATCCAAGTATCAGGACAGAGGAGCCCAGGAACTGGTGTCTCTAAGGGGGTAGTCCCTGCCTTACAGAGCTGAGCTGCAAGCTAAAAGGAATAAAGATGAAGACAAGTAGATCTTCCACTTTCATTACTTTTTATTAACTCTTCCATAATCACATTGCTTTTGCATATTATAAACATCTAACAATTTTCTCTGGAAGAGAAACCTCTGCCTAACCATTGCAGATAAAATAAGGCCATTTGTTTAACTCACTGAAAGGAGTGAATTTCTTCAATTGCTAGAAGGTAAAGTCTTCTTTATCTTCTTAAAAACTTATTAAACTGATGTTGTAGGTCTATAAATCATGTTCAAAATATCTTCTAAATTATCTCTCCTTATTTGCTTAGTCATTTTGTTCCTTCCCAGATATAAATAGAACTGTATTGTTGGAGAAAAACAAACATTCCAAATCTCCACACAAAATTGCTCAGTGACTATGGTTAGCTTTAAATTTGCACAACACACACTATAAATCCTATAGAATACTAAGATTTGTAATTCAGTGAGGGCCAGAGCAGTTTCTGAGTTTCTGAATCCCAATTTTAATACCTGCAGGTGTCTTGCTCCATGTTGAATCCCAGCAGTTAGCTCAGTACAAAGCAATAATTAATATTCAGTAAATACTTACTGAGTGAAATCATACCCGTTTTCCAAAGTATGAAGTCGTTGATGAAAGATGCTATCAGCCAGGTGTCAAATATATTTTTGAATATAAAGATGTGGAAATATTTTGAGGTTAAAAAATATTTACATAAGGGTACAGTAATGCATTCTCCAGTCTATTACAAAAGGTCAAGCTTTCCTAAATTGCATAAAGGTATTAATGAGAATTTGAAATGCTTAGCTGTACTAAAGAGATAATTATAAATAGTTAAAAGTATGCACATGGAGAAGTTGAATCAAAGAAAAAAAGTCTTTACTATAATCTTATAGGACAGATGCTTATTAAAACTTTTTGAGTGCATGAATCAGTCAATCTGTTATGGAAAAAATTCATAATAGTTATATATATTCATCTTTCCCTTTTTACTGGGTTTCTTTTGCTGTCAATTATTGAACTTTATTCTCAGGGTTCTAAAGAACTATCTATAGCTTGATGCTTGTCTTTATCTATTTGCAGTGAGTATAGGATACTATTTTTTTTTTTCCAGACATGGAACTGATATTTAAAAGTTAGCAATAACACACTTTGTTCAAATACTATTTATAGGTGTTTCCTCATCTCTTTAGGTACATAGTCAAAAGTGAGCAAAATATGTATTTATACTGTTCTGAAAAGTATTAAGTCAGGATACTTGAGCATTTTCAAGAGCCTAAGGTTTGTGCACCGGTGGTGTGTGGCTTTAGACAGTACCCCACTGCCAAGCATATTTACAGCCAAAATTTTACCTAAGAGCCGAAGAGACTTCTCATTGCAAAGGAAGTGAAACCATATTCTTCCTGTTTGAGACTGAAGATTATTAAAATTTCTTGAATAACAGGGTGGGTTCCATTGAGATTGCTATCAGGGAAGGTATTCCCTAATGTGGAAGAGAGATCTTGGACTGGGAACTCCCACCTGCCATTGTCCTAGAGAGGGTTGAACTTGGGTATAATTATGGTTTATGCTAGAATCTAATCTATGATTACAGATAATCTTGAAAAACTGAAAAACAAGCACATTGGAAAATCTATTTTTTAAAAGCTGTCGTAGTTAAAAGCTCAAGGAAATGCTTTCTTTCCGTGGAACCTGCTGAAAGAACCTAACACTGGGAGGGGTTTTTCCACAAAGACTGAGCAGCCGCATTGAAAACAGCCTTGCCTTACGGCCAACTGAACTTCCGGGCTTCTTTTATTTCTGCCTGACACAGAGCTTCAGCTTTGTGGCAATTTCTGTAGCTCATGGCCTTGTACCAGGTATCTGAACTGCTCTGAACTCTAGCCAGGGGAGCAATTTCAGAGCTAGAGAATGAGGAACCGCAGAGAGAGGCCAAGCACTGCATAAATTTGACTTGATGAAGTCCACCTGAGATCTCAGTCTCCGGCCAGGTTAGCAAGCCAGCCAGGAGAAGGATGAATCTGACACCTTCAACATGCCAGGGCAAGGAGGGTGGGGTCCATATGAATTGTTTGGTATACTGAGGAAAGCCTGGGACTTTCTTCCATGAGGGGCAGATGAGAATTCAGAATCATCATAATTTTAATTATGTGAACATTGTTTTAATTATTTCACTCAAAACAAGAAAAATAATGTCTGTATCTTAAAAATTTATATTGAATTTCTGATTTTATTTTCCTACTTCAGCACCATACCCTCTAATTTTTCAAGCTAAGTTTCTTCCAATACATCTATCACTCCTTATTTGGAAACTGGCCATCAGAATTATTTCTTTCAACTGTCAATGCATATTTTTATAATTCTTTTTAATCCCATTTAAATGGAAACAACAAAAATCAAGCAAAGACATAATTCTCATGTAGACTTTTTAAACGTTGTACCCATTTATCATTATTATTATTGTTATTTTTCAGATTCTTGAAAAGATGAACACAAATAAGTTGAAAATTCAAACTATTACAGAAAAAAGAAATCTTACACATCAAGAGATTTGGGCTTTCTTCCTAACTTTGCTTCTTACTAGCTGAGTGGAACTTGGTTAAATCACTTTGCTTTATTAGACCTTTGATTTTCCCGCAGTAAAATGTAAGAAATGGAGTCCTTGCAATTTCCAAGGCCTATTGTGGTTCTTTAAAGCTCTAACATCTCCTACATATGAGTGTATTACAAATATTTTATTGACACACCAATATCTCATTTTACAAAATGTTGTCTAGCAGGATATGCCACACCCACCAGGTATTAAATCCATCAGGTTGTAAAAACAACTATTTCATTCAGAGTGGGGAACAGAACTGTCAAAACAATTGCACACACTCTTCATGTATTAAGATAGAGATTTCAAAGTTTTTGACAACTTAATGACTGCCAAACATTTTGATTTTACTAGCTTTTTCCTTGTGAAGGAAAGAATTTAAGCTGCTCATTCACAATTGAAAACAAGTGCTTCTTTTCAAACTTTTCAAGAATTCATAAAAAAATTAATCATTAGCAGGATGTGGCTATCAAGTGAAATGATGAATTAAATTAAATCATGGCCTCAACATGACGTGTATCATTTTTTTCAGTGAATATGTGCATTTTCTTTTAATAGCCTGACAAAATCCCTTTGATTTTTTCCCACGGTGATTTTTATCCTTCAAAAACTTTATTAGTTAACTCTTTCTTCTTATTAGTTTTTAAACTTTTGAATGTTATTTCATAAATGTATATTCAATGAATATTTGCTACTTTCTGTTTTTTTTTTTTTTTGAGACAGAGCCTCATTATGTCACTCTTGGTAGAGTGCTGTGGTGTCACACCTCATAGCAACCTCAAACTCTTGGGCTTAAGAGATTCTCTTGCCTCAGCCTCCCAAGTAGCTGGCACCACAGGAGCCCACCACAATGCCCAGCTACTTTTTGTTGCAACTGTCATTGTTGTTTAGCTGGCCTGGGCTGGGTTTGAAACCGCCACCCTCTGTGTATGTGGCTGGTGACGTAACCATTGTACTATGGGCGCCAAGCCAGAATATTTGCTACTTTCAAAGTACTTCACAGATACACAAATTGAAGTTTTGTACTGTCGTAAAATAACATCACTGCAAGTAGCTATTAAAATATAACCTCAAGTTACTCTTGATTTTTTAGAACCTTTGCCACCGTGTTAGTGTTAACTGGAAGCTTACTAAGATGTCCTCCTGAATCAAGGTTGAGTCATAAGCACACTCAAGTTTGGAAAGTGTTGGTCAAGAGGAGATGCTGTTACTTCTGGTCTGAGGACCATGCTTCAGGTAGCAGGCAAGGAGACAGCCTGGCAAGACCCTGCTGATTTTCTCTCTTTCTGGTTGTTATTTTTACCCTCATATTTCTCCTAGGATAGCCCTGAGAGGATGATTAATACACACTGAGTGACACATTGCAGCGGACACTGTGAAAGTAGCTTTAATACTTCATGTGGACTTTGCAGGCAGGCGTTTTCCATGTAGTGTAAATTCCCTAGATGGTACATTGAATATAATTTTATTCAAATGGAAGTAGAATTACAATAGGCTGATCACGTCTGAAGTAAAGATTCTTATTTCCATGGAACTTCAAAATCCTTTAATCTTAAATCAGTTTTCAGTATTTTGTGCTTGGATACCCAACTATTAAATAGAGATGCGTGACTATATCTAAGGGACAGATGTTGGGTCAAAATGTGCTGAGCACAACATTACAATGTATGATATGTAATTTCCCTAAATCTATTTTCACTTCTGGTTGCCTCCTTTATCCAAAGATATTCATCTTTGGATAGAAAATCCTGTGATGTCATTTGAGGGAAAATCATGGTGTGAGTTTTGCTTGTAACAATGTGGTGGTCAGAGGAGCCCACTCCACCTTGGCACTCGGTTACAGTTCCGAAAATGTTCGTGTTCATTGTCATATATCTGAAAGACAGTGAAAAAAAGATCGGAAGGTCAAAAGAGTTCATACAAATCAAATGTTTCTTAAAATGAAAAATATACAGTATGTATGATAAAATATAATATGATGATGTAACTACTATATAACAAGACTTACAGGAAAGGGGTTGAATCCAAAAATGAAGTGAAGAAAAGAAGGCACAGAACAGAGGGAATCTTACTCTTCCTCTCCCTCCTTCAGAAAGGAAGATATAAAGATATAAAAAGAGTGATATGCAAAGCTCAGTCACCTCATCAACAAATGAACACAGCCTGGCTGTGGGCACAGCACTGGACGCTGTGCTGATATCCCAGAAAAGGGAAGAAAGGAAAATTATAAAATGCTGATTGAATAGCAGGAATTGTAAACTCAACATAAGAAAAAATTATGGGCTTGGTGCCCGTTACTCAGTGGTTAGTGCGCCAGCCACATACACTCAAGCTGATGGGTTCGAACCTGGCCCAGGCCTGCTAAACAACAATGACAACTGCAACGACAATAACAGAAATAGCTGGGCATTGTAGCCGGTGCCTGTGGTCCCAGCTACGTGGGAGGCTGAGACAAAAGAATTGCTTAAGCCCAAGAATTTGAGGTTGCTATGAGCTGTGGCACTCTACTGTGGCTAGCATAGTGAGACTTTGTCTCCAAAAAAAAAAAAAAAACAAAAACAAAAAACAACACAAGGCTCATTGCCTGTAGCTCAGTGGCTAGGGCACCAGCCATACACACAAAAAAAATTTTTTTAATTTTTTAAAAAAGAAAAGTTATGTAAAAATTGTAGCATACATTATAAAAAGTTTGAAATGGAGATAAAGGAAGAAGAAAGTTAAAATATAGAAATTAAAGAATGTAATAGGAGAAAAGTAAGAGTATAAGATTTAAAAAGTAAAGAAAATCCATTGAGCTGAAAAAGAAGAAACATATAAAGGAGTGACCAATATTTACTCAGAGTAGGAAAAGCACAGGAATATAAGAAAGTGAAATTTGCAGGGAGAGCTTAAACAACAAATTAACAATTTTCTTAAAAGTAAACTCTCCACTTGGGTCTGTTGAAAAAGTTCAAAGAGTATTGACCAATAAAAATAACGATAGTCAATATTTACTGATTTTTTATCCTTAGACCCTGCTACAAACACTTTACATGTATTAACTAATTTCTTCCTTCATAAGAAGCCAAAGAAAGAGATACAGTTCTAGTCCCTTTTATAGAAGAAAAGATGGGGGTAGAGAAGAGTTAAGTGGTTGGTCCAGGATTACACAGCTAATTGGTGACAGAGTTAGGTTTCATCACAGAATGTCTGACTCCAGATTTTTTGTTCCTAACCACAATGATATTAAGTCTTTTTGTGTGTAAATGTTATACTCCCTCTAGATATCGTATTTCTAGAAATGAGCAATCATTTTTTTCTTTTTTAGGAAAGGGTCTGTTTTCCACCTCAAATGGTCAGCTCTTTTTGAAAAGCAGTATAAGAAAGTAACAAGGCTTAGATTTCAGGCTGAGACAGACCAAAGATTCAAATCCTGACTCCACCACTTACTATCTTTCCTATCTTTGGTTAAAAATATGATTCAATGCTTGACGGAAGGCAGACATTCAAAAAAGGGCAGTTATTATTATGTTTGATATTAGTATTGTCATAGAAACTGTGATTCTCAAGGTCAGTTGACTGATTATTTCTGGTCAGTCTCGTACATCCTTCCCACTAGAATAGGAACTCTAAAAGAGCTTGGAATTTGAGGTGTCTCCAGCCCTAATGCAGTGTCTGCTCAGGGAGAGGGTGACTAGATGGCTGCTCAGCAAATCCCTCTCGGCTTCAACTTCACAGTGTTTACAATGAAATGTCCTTTTGCGGGATTCAGTACACCTCTCTATCCTTCGGAGATTTGTGGATGCAGATTCAGCCTTCTGGTGTATAAGCATCTCTTTCAAGGTAGTGGATGATGAGTTATATTATTTTTTTCAAATGCGCTCTCTGATTTTAGCCAATCAGGGGCTAAAAGGCTTTTTCCTTTGGATACCAGCAGAATTGGCTTGTGTGTTGATGGGGACAAAAAGTAACAGAAGTGAAGGTGAAGATACAAGCCCAGGGTGTGATGAGCTGTGAAGGGGTCACTTCCTGCTTCCTGTTGCCAACAGTGAGAGGTTTAGTGGAGCAGGAGGATGGCATGCAGGACCTCCTTCATTAATATAAATCATTGGGTCAACTTTGATAAAAGAAGCAAAACAAAAAAATAAGGAGGCTGGAAAACTGATCATATTGGCTTTTAATCCAGGAAGTTTTATGAAGACAATTCCCTTTGTGTGGCACAAACAATTGGAAAGAAAAGTGCAAGGAAAACTATGAAAGATGTAAGATTAAGATATCGATTTTGGCTTAATTTAATCCTTTCTACTTGGATTCTTATTCCATATATTCAACCTTCATGTGTGTTAGTAGAATTATCTACTATTGAAATAATTCATAAATGTTTTTAATTTTAAAAAAATTAAGAAGACCACTAACATTGACCAAAAATTAATTTAGCATTGGGTGGCTCCCGTAGCTCAGTGGGTAGGGCACTGGCCACGGACACCAAGGCTGGTGTGTTCAAACGCTGCCCAGGCCTGCTAAACAACAATGACAACTACCACACACACATACACACACACAAACACAAACACACAAATAGCCGGGCCCTGTGGCTCGGGTGCCTATAGTCCCAGCTACCTGGGAGGCTGAGGCAAGAGAATTGCTTAAGCCCAAAAGTTTAAGGTTGCTGTGAGCTGTGAAGCCACAGCATTCTAGCACTCTACTGAGGGAGACATAATAAGACTTTGTCTCAAAACGAACAAATAACAACAATAACAACAAAACTAAGCATTTTAAAAGCAGTAAATTGTATACTTACGTATTTATTTAAAATGACTTTAGAATACTTTTGAATAAGCTTAAGAATAAGAGAAAATTTAGGGATCAAAAAGATGACTAACTTTAAATGCCATAAAAATTTTTGTCCTATGATATTTTTTAAGTATGCAAACGCTAAAGCAGTGATTTCACGGTAATGAAAATTCCATCTATGTAACACTTGTATCTAGACTCTATATTTACAGTCTGCTCCCTAAAATATATTGCATAATAAAATGAACTTTCCAGACAGGACTTATTTTTTGCTGCTTGATGTACATCAGAGAAATTCTCTCCTACTTGTGCTCACTCATAATTACACAGTATTGTTTCAAAATGTGTCTGCATTTGGGTTTCTATTTTTATGTTTGCCTTTAAGCTGTTTGCAAATGAAGCCACTTGATAGCCTGGTGCTTTATTATTTTTTTTCCTGTGTTACAGTCAGCACAAAAACTATATAATCTCATGAATAGGAAAACCATGTGATGAATGGATCAAATCAACTTACCTTCTAAAATCAGAGCTTTCATTTACATAAGTCCTCTGAGCAGAGTAATTCACTCATGAGAATGAAGTCTAAGAAAATCCACAGGCTTTTCTCAATTCTTCTAAACTGCTCCTTTATTTGTGGCCCATTAATAAGCTCACTGGAGAATCAATGATTTGTTACCGACTATGTTAGGGTCACTGCACGGACAGCACTGGTGGCCAGAGACACTGAGACGGATGGTCTTCCCTCAGGGCTTCTCTGTAGGGCAGCCTGGGTTTCGCCTGCTATGGGATGAGCTCATGATAGGACCTTGGAGGCAAGTGGAATACTTTTGGTTTTATTCAGAGTAATTATATCAGTTTAGATAAGGCCATTTATTCTTCTCCACTAATTCAATACATATCTGATGGTCATCCTTAATTTTTCTAACACTGTTCTAGGTTCTGGTAATAGAGTCGTAAGTTCCGTAAATGAAGACTCCACCTTTTCTCAATTACACAAGGTATCTCACAAAGTGCAAGTGATAATTTAATCAACCTTGGTTGCTGCTGCATTCCAGAAGAGGGCTGTCAGTCCTGGGAGGCATCTTCCTGCTCTACTAATGTTGCACCGGGGTGAACCCGCAGTCACGGAGTCTGTCCCTCCATTTCTGTACAATGTGCTAAGCTGTGGATCTCTCAGGGTGTGGTCAGGAGGAACCGAGAGACTGATCCAGACTGGAGCAGTTAACGCGTGGGGGAGCACACATACTCAGGAATGTTAGTTTCCATCCTCCCAGACTCTATTCTCTATGGATTACATAAAATATTTAGGTCAGATATGTTAAAAATCAATGAAAAAGATCCACAGTCATACAGTGTTAGGAATTTTCGCAACATCACAATAAAGAGTTTGGTTCTTAAGCAAGCGTGGTGTGAAAGCTGACACTAAGGATTGTTGAAAACATTAATAATATTCACATTATTTTAAAAGCTTCCAAGTAGCTTCCTCCCATGATAATCAGGATGATAATCAAGATATCTGTGGTGGATTAGGCCTCCTCTTGAATTGAAAAACCCTTGAATAGTATAATTACAAAGTTGTGATTCTGAATTTAATTTAGATGGAATTCCTAAAACTATTCAAGTTCTGTCTTCAGTGGTGGAGTAGGAAGTCAGCTAAAATGAATGCCATGTCAATAATTCAGTACACACGTGTTGAGGCAGACACCAACCAGCACTCTGCAGGCAGAGGTGTACGTCTGAGATACAAAATCTGAGCCTGCACTAGACTACAGTAATCAGAGGAAGAAAAATCGAAACATAACACATATACACTAAGGATTCTCATGGTTGGTGTGGCTGGACAAAGAAGCAGGGAGCTTTTAGTTGAAAGAAATTAAATAAAATGAAATGCTACAGCACTCGCAAGCATACAGAAAATAAAATACAAAATAATACGAAGACCATAAGAAAACTTCAAGATACGGCAAATAAAGTTCAAGAACATTTCAGGACATTTCTTTAGATCCTTCTGGGTAATCTGATAGAAAGCTGCTGAAGGACGTCTTTTCGTTTAGGAATGTGGGCTTAAGTGAAAACTGAATACTTTCAAAAAAATTGTGGTGGATGCTGTTTCGATGACATATACTCTGCTATATTTAGTTCATCTGGAATCTAAAAAGCTTTCGTTGATTCTAAAAAAAAAAGGAACAACTTTAATCTTGTTTTCCAACATTGTAATCTCAAGCACTATCGATTTTTTAACAACCATATTATGTATGATTTCAGGGAATCTAGACAAATAGAAGGGTAGAGAGAGAGAGAGATGCAGATGATTGATATTATTGTACTGGCTGCTATCTTTTTAAAATTTATGCCCTGGGTGGCCCATTAAATGGAGAGAGAAAATTCTAGTGAAAATCATGAGGCATGCAACTTTATGGTTGAGTTACTTTTGTAATCCTGTTTATGAGAGTGATATAAAATGGCCATCACGGTATGAGCAGGAAACCCTTATTTGATAGATTTATGTAGTTCCTTTTCTCGCATTACAGAAGAGAAACAAAATCTATTCTTATAGGAAAATCCAATAGTCTATAAACTGAAAGAAGTTAAATCACTTTCTTCAGTTTAAAGAATTTACAGAACTCAAAGACAAATAGAAGACTATCAAAATCCACACCAAGTAAGCCCTGTGGGAAATAGTCAAGCCAGGAGTGTGAAGAGATGGTTTCTAGTCCTATCTCTGTTATGAGATCTTTAGCAAACCACTTTTATTTTTGTGCAGTTTTTTGCCAGGGCCGGGTTTGAACCCACGGCCTCTAGTATATGGGGTCTGCCCCCTACTCCTTTGAGCCACAGGCCCCACCAGCAAACCACTTTTTTTTTTCCAGACATCTTCTTATCCATCAATTGATGCGAATTGTTTTCTAAATGTTTTCTAGTTCTAAAATTAAGCCATCTCACTCACACCATTGTGTTCAGTTAGACTGAGCTCTGGAGTGTGGGAAAGTCTCCAAAAGGGCGTAAACTAGAGGAACTCTCATTTTGTTGTTAACAGTCGTATAAGCAGATAGCTTCAAAAGGAGCGAAATACAAATTCATGCTACAATATGTGTAAGTCTTGAAAACATCATGTTAAAGAAAAGAAGATCAAATATTTTATTATTCTATTTACATAAAATGCCCTGAATTAGTAAATCTCTATATACATAAATTATATTATGGGTTTCCTTAAACTGGGAGGATGGAGAGGGAAGGGGGGTCGGCTAATGGTCTGGGTTTTCATGTAGAGGTGATGAAAATGTTCTGAAATTTGACTGTCATGATTCTCTCAACTCTGCAAACCACTAAAAACCATCAAATCGACAACTTTACATGGATGAATTTCATGGTACGTGAAATATATCTAAATGAAGCAAAGAAAAAAAAAATAGCTGGAGTCTTCTGTAAGACAGGCCTAAAGCAAGTTCAACAGAATGTTAAGTTTTGTCAGGAATCCAGGGATTTCCTTTTCTGTTGTTTAATGCTCAACAAACTCTCAGCACCTCAAATCTTTGCCTAACACAAGTTACATTCTCAGCTGATATTTGTTGACAGGAATCTTGTATTCAATTAAGAACAGAAGAGCAGATAGCGTCAAGCTGGAAGTCATTTTCAGATCGCCATACGGTATTTTAACTAATCCTTTTCCTCTCTGTCAGCGGCACGAGAGAATCATCGCATCTTTCTCCCTGGTCTTGTTGTACCAGGGATATGGGCTTCCTAGGGGCAGCGATCCAAACCTATAGCTCTTACTGTCAGCCAAAGGAGATGCGGTAGCTGAAAGAACACAGGGCCCCGAGGCTGCCAAAGCAACTCCGTGCTAGTAGGCCAGGGAGGGTGCACTGCCACTGTTACAGGAAGCACGACTGGAATGTAGTCTTTTAGGATGATGCTAAGTCCGGAAAAATAAGATGTGCATGACTGTTTCCTGTCTTTAATTCTATCTTTCCCTTCCCTTCCCTTCCCTTCCCTTTTCTTCCCTTTCCCCTCCCCCTCCCCTCCTACCCTCTCTCCCTCCTACCTTTCTTTTCCCCTCCCCCCCACTTTTTTTTTATTTTTTTGCCAGGTATGAAAATATATACTTATCTCCTTCATGCCTCTGGTCCCAGCATAAGGACTTCCCCTCAATAGTTCACCAGTAACAGAGGTCTGAGAAGGTGGATCCTGTGGCAAGGCACAGTAATCCTCTGTGTCTTAAGACATTCTTTCATCAAGAAATTCTATTCCTAGTATTGCCGATATTAATTTGATAGCAAGTTTTGGTTACTTCGGACGCAGAGTCTATATGGAGGTGTCTTTGGTTGTGCTGGTTGGTTTGTTTTAAGGTTTGCTTCTCTTTAGATTTGTTTCAGTTACGGTTTTCTGTTATCCTCACCTTTGCAGACTCTACTGCTGGAGGTTCCACGTGTAGGCTCTTGCTGGGCTCAGAGGAGGACCCCCATGCTCTTCTTATCTCCAAAGCCTTCCCAATTCCATAAAGTGGTTCTTTGCTAATTTCTAGTTTCTGTTTCCCTTAAGTAAAATTATCATGGATGTACAAAATTGATGGAGACATATAGCTGGCTAATTAATGGGCCTTTCTCAGTAGTCAAGATCTGAGTTTGCTCAGCTATTTAATACAGATGATTTATGACCTACATAGATATTTAATAAGTCTTGGAAAATAGATCCAATAAACATAAAGCTAAGTTTATAAAAAGAACCATGATAAATGGATCTATTAACACTTCAACAACCCAGAGTTGCATACACCCAACTAGTTCTGTGGAACACCATGAAATAATAGGGTTTAAAATTATTAGAGTAACTAAGTAGATACATATTGTATACTGCTTTAGAAAAGGAAGGTGGAATTATGGCTTGAAAATTACAATCTTGTAATATAAGAATACATTAATATTTAATTAAATTAAAAAGCATTAATTTTGCTTCTATAAATGAGTGTTACTAAAATTGTATACAAATAAAAGAATACCTACGATAGTTTAGAAAAAAAAAATATATAGGCTGGGTACAGTGGTTCACACTTGTAATCCCAGCACTCTGGGAGGCTGGGGCAATGGATTGCTTGAGCTCAGGTATTAGAGACCAACCTGAGCAAGAGCAAGACACCATCTTCAAAACATAGCGAGGTCTTATGGTGGGCACCTGTAGTCCCAGCTACTTGGGAGGATGAGGCAAGAAGATTACCTGAGGCCAAGCGTTTGAGGTTGCTGTGAGCTATGATGCCAAAGCATTTTAGTCAGGGTGACAGAGTGAGGACTGTCTCAAAAAAAAAAAAATGAAAAGAAAGAAAAAGAAAAGAAAAATATATAATTCCTAATATAGTAATGAATGATTAAAAATAATTGCATGGGCTTGGCGCCTGTAGCTCAAGTGTCTAAGATGCCAGCCACATACACCAGAGCTGGAGGATTCAAATCCAGCCTGGGCCTGCCAAACAGCAATGACAACTACAACCAAAAACTGGTTGGGTGTTATGGTAGGTACCTGTAGTCCCAGCTACCTGGGAGGCTGAGGCAAGAGAATTGCCTAAGCCCAGCAGTTGGAGGTTGCTGTGAGCTGTGATGCCACAGCACTCTACCCAGGAGTGACAGTTTGAGGCTCTGTCTCAAAAAAAATAAAAATAAAATAAAATCGCATGCATTGTATAATATACATGAATTTTTCTTTTAGGGCAGTTTACTCAAATTGATTCTGGTTGATTAAATTACCTGTTTTATGGGATTACTTAAAGTATCTCAAGGCATTGAGGGCCTTAGAATGTTTTTTTTTTTCACTCTAGTATTTGACCCTAAATAGCCTATTCTTCTAAACAGGAAGCACATTTATATAATTTGTATAAAATAAAATGAAACTTTTTTAACCATAGAATTTCTTTCTTTGTAAACTCAAGTGAGTAAAGCATCTGTTAATGAGATTTACTATTCTAACTGTAGAGTGCAATTTCAAAAGATAGCTCAAGGACACCAGAAACTCAGAAAGAAATTCCTGGGTGTTCCTTCTGTGATGACTTTCTGTGAATTTTCTTCCCTTAAAAGGGAAATGCTGGTTGACAGCATTTATCGTGTACATGCGTCCTATCCTGTGTTCTATTGCCCAAACCAAGGTTTTGTGGCAAAATTTACCCGCTCATCTGATTATCCAGTCATCAATGGCTAGATGTCATGTTTTTGGTTAACTGCACCACGACGATCACATTAATGAAACCTTTAAAACATAAGCTTGCTTGTTCAGGTGTGATGGTAAGGGTTAAATGTGCTGTAGCAGAAAAAAATAAGTATAATCAGGCACTATCCTGATCATACCCGAGTAATACCGTGAACTGACAAGTAAATACTAGATTCACAGTATCAAAAGTGGAGAAATGTTTTAAGAATCTCATGATTTAAGGTTCCTTTAAATGTCAAGATTCAAATGTCTAAGTTTAGATTCTAATCTTCATTGTATGGAAACATGACAAAGTGAAACATTCATCAGTTTTAGGTTAAGAGAAATCTGGGGATGAATTCTGACACTGCTAACTATTGGCTTAGTTTCTCTCTGTAAGATAAAAATCTAAGTATCTACTTAATTAATAGATGTAAAGGTCTGACATGTTCTAGACACACACTGACAAGTATTATCATTTGTAATAAGCATTCCTTGCAGTTATTCCACATCACCAGATCTATAAACCATTGTTGTTAAGACCAAAAGCAATGCCTGTACATCAATAATTTCAAAAACTAGTTTTTCTCTATCCTAAATGCCTCAATATATCTTCATGTTTTTTAAAAGAAGTAAACTGATGAATAAATGAAACAATTCTCCAACTGAAATTTCCTGTATATATTTGTTATTTTATTATATTTTATTTCAAAATATTAAGGAGGTACAAATGTTTTTGGTTACAGAGGTCACTGTTGTCATGCTGAGTTGTGGCTATAGGTATGCCCCTCACCCAAATGGTGTTCACTGTACCCATTACGGAGGCTTTTGCCCCTTCCTTCTTCCCCCCTGCTTGATTTCCACTGAGTTTTACTTCCCTCTGTGCCCATGTGGACCCATCAGTTACTTCCAATATAATGGTGAGTACACGTGGTATTTGATATTCACTGGTAAGATACATCACTCAGGAGAAGCATCTCCAGTTCTATCCAAATTGTTGCAAAAGGCATTCATTAATTGCTTTCTATGTATGGGTAGTATTCCATGGAATGCATATACCACATTTTATAATCCATTCATGAATTGATAAGGCCTTGGGTTAATTCCACATCCCTGCAATTGTGAATTATGCTGCAATACATGTTCCAGTGCAGATGTCTTACTGATGGGAAGACTTCTCTTCTTTGGGAGATAGGCAGTAGTTAAGACTGCTGGATTGAGTGATCGGTCTACTTCCAGTTCTTTGAGGAAATCTTTATACTGTTTTTCATGAAGGTTGTTGCAATGTGGAGTCCCACCAACAGTATACAAATGTATCTTTCTTTCTGCATCCACATCAGCATCTTCTGTGTTTGGACTTTTTAACATAAGACATTCTAACATGGCTAAGGGGATATATCACTGTGGTTTTATTTGGCATTTTCCAGACGATTTGTGATACTGGGCATTTTTAATATGTTTATTAGCTTTTTGTCTACCTTCTTTGAAAAGCTTGTTTTCATGTCTTTTGCCCATTTTTTTTTTTTTTTTGAGAAGGAGTTTTGCTCTCTTGCCCAGGCTAAAGTGCTATGGCATCAGCCTCGCTCACAGCAGCCTCAAATTCCTGAGCTCAAGAGCTCCTCCTGCCTCAGACTCCTGAGTAGCTGAGACCATGGGCACACTGTGACACAGCTTGGCTATTTTTTTTTTCCTATTTTTAGTGGAGATAGCGTCTTGCTCTTGCTCAGGCTGGTCTCAAACTCCTGGTCCCAAACAATCCTCCTTCTGGGTCCCCCAGAGCTGGAATTACAGGCATGAGCTGCCACACCCAGTTTTGCCACATTTTAAGGAGGTTGCTTTTAAATTTTTTTTTTGGCTGATTTTCTTGAGTTCTTTGTAGATTCTGGTTATTAGCGCTTTATCAGATGTATAGTTTGTAAATATTTTCTCCCATTTTGTGTATTATCTATTAGCTTTCTAGATTGATTCCAAAAAGAACTTTATTTCCCTTGTGCTCCCTGATCTGTCCTCATGATTTAGAATCAGCCATTATGTCCGTCCTTTCCTACCTGCCTCCTCCTTCTGTCTAAAGCTGTGCCTTACGGACTTCTGCTTGTTCAGAGATTAGTGATTTAGTTTCATTAGTATATTTCTTCTGCCCCTTTAGCCATTCTACTAGCTTATCTCAGTATTCATATATATAATATGAATATATATATTCACAGATATGTGTAATATGAATGTGTAACACGAATGTGCTGTGTAGTAGTTATTATAAATATTTACAATTCAGTTTTCCCTTAACCCTGTGCCAGCCTTTGGTCTCTGCACTTGACCTCATTGTCAAGTTTGTCTTGAGCTTCTTGACCCGTCCCATTGCTTCCACTCCACATCTCTCAATCACTCTTCCCCACCCGTTGGGGAGCTTTTCTGACTCCCTTCCATTGACATAACTCCTGCTGATGCCACCTGTGATGTTCACGAAATCCAGAAGATACATTTTTTGCTTCATTATTTAATTGAGTTTTCCAAAGCAATTTCCTCACTTGTCCAGAGTTATAATTTGCTTCTCACACCCCGGCATTAAGGTATATCTTCTCCAACTGTACAAAATAAGATGGTGGAAACATTTTATGTTCCATAAACACAAGTGCATATGACATTGTTTTATAGTGTTCATGCATAGTTCTTTTTTGTCTTCAACTTATAAAACCAGTCAAAATATTGTATTCAGGCTTATGTACATTAGTTTTTTTCCCCCCATATCTCCAGCAATTTGTTTTGGTTCACTAATGTTCAACTTGTAAAGATAGTGAAGTGATTATTGGTAAATGACTACACGAACACTATGGGTTAGAATCTATGCATGGAGTTTGCTATGAAGGAAACAAAGCATAATTAAGAGTATTCATATACAGTAAGGCTCAGATACGAGTACCCATTTTCTATCTTCCCATCTAAGAAATTGCTTAAAATACTTAGGTAAAAATTGCCTCTTTTCTTGTATTCCTTGGATTTTTCAGCAATTCTTCTCCATGTTCCTCACGTATTCTTTTCATGATTACCTGTAAGAGTATTGCCTTCCATTAGGGCCATCAGTGCTATTAAAACTTTGAGTACATATTTTTAGTTGGTTAAAAATTAGGCCCCTTCTCCTACATTGGGATCAACTTTCAATATGAGGTTTTGGAGGAACAAATAACCCCTATAGCACCCATGATTCATACATCTCAGGCTGGACACCATGGCTCACACCTGTAATCTCAGCATTCTGGGAGACCGAGGCAGATGGATTACTTGAGTTCAAAGTTCAAGACCCACCTGAGTAAGAGCAAGACCCCATCTCTAAAATAATAATAAAAAAAATAGCCAGCCATTGTGGTGGGCACCTGTAGTCCCAGCTAGTTGGGAGTTTGAGGCAAAAGAATCATTTGAGCCCAAGAGTTTGAAGTTGCTGTGATCTGAGACTCCATGGCACTTTTCGAGGGTGAAAAAATAAATCTGTCTCACAACAAAAAAGAAAAAGAAAAAAAATATGTTTCATAAATCCCTATCAAGAGAAAGGCATAAATAATCAATAAAACAAGGGATAAAGTGACATTATTACAAATCCTTTTGGCATTAAATAGATAATAAGAGGATATTATAAGCATCTTTTAGCAAATGATTCTGAAAATTTCTATGGAATTGATATTTATCTAGAAGATATAAGATTTATTATAACTGACATGAATAAAAATAGAACATCTATTAAGCCTAACAAAGCAATAGACTCCTCACCAAAAGTTGAACAAAAATCTCCAGGCCCAGGTAGTGTCACTGGTAAAGTTTTCAAACATTGAAATAACATATAACGTAACTTACCAAAACCTACTAGGAAGTAAGAAAAAAAAAAGAAAGAAACACTTTCTATTATGATTTTAATAAATCAGCATTGTCTTGGTATTAAACTTTACATGAATATGGCAACAATGAATAATTCATCTCTCATAAATATAAATATAAAAATCCCAGCAAAATGTTAGCAAACAAATCTAGCACTTTATAACAGGATAATACATTATAAAACATATGGTTTACTCTAATGATGTAATGTTGACAATATAAAAATCAACCACTTTATCTCATGAATGAATAAATGAGATATATAATTACCTGAATAAATAATTAATCCAATTCTGTTTCTATATATTGAGAGCAACCACTTGGAAAACAAGACTTTAAAATATATTTAATCTACAAATGCTTCAGAAAACAATAAATACACAGAGATAACTCTAATGAAAGACGTGTAAAACCATGAGTGGTATAATATTATTGAGAAAAATTAAAAAGAACCAACCAAATCAAGATTTAACATACTAATCATTGGAAGTGTCAATATTATGAAGATGTGAATTCCAGCTATGTTTCCAATATAATCCCCATGAAAAAGGTTGTTTTGTTAAAGATGGAGAAAATGATGCTAAAATGTATATTTGAATTCAAAGACAAACCTATAGAACACAAATGCAGTTCTTACACATTCAAGCTTTTTTATAATACTTTAAAAATTAGGATATTATGGTATTGAAACAAACACACGAATAGAACAGATAGGACATAAATACACATAAAACAATATTTTATTTAAGATAAAGGTGACACTGAAAAACAGTATAGACATGTTTGTTTATTGATTGATTCTTTTATTTCAAAATATGGTCCTGAGTTAACTGCAGGTATATATGGAATGAAATAAATCTTCCCCTCATCGATAGACTCTACACAAAATCAATTGTTGGTAGATTGTGAGAGAATATTTCAGACGTAGGCAAAGATTTCTTAAATAAGGGCACAAAAACTCAAACCTTAGTTGATATAGCAAAGAATTTACTGAAACAAAATCAGAAAATGTTGCTAAATTCTTGCATCCAGGCACAAAATACAAGTTTTGCTTAGTATCCTCAGAAAACTTATATCAAGTACATAAATAACTCCCCCAAATTAAAAAAAAAAAAAGAAAACAAGAAGTGCAGATAGCCCAATTAAAAGTCGGCAAATAAATGAACAAGTGCTTTATAAATGAAGTGAGCCCAAAGGCCAGTAAACATATGAGGAGTGCTCAGCTTCATAAAGGAAATGGGAATTAAAATCACAAAGGCTAAAATGGAAAAGGCTGAGAAGTCTAAATGTTGATAAAGGGATGGGATGGCCTAGAGGTCACACCCTGCTTGGGACATCTATTTGTACTACAACATTTTGGAAAACTTTTACAGTGAAAAAGCATATGCCCTATCAATTCCATTCATTAGTAAAATACCCCAGTTAAATTCTTACATACGTTCACTAAAAGATAGATAGAAAAATGGGTTTCTGAAAAGTGGATGATTTGTTTTCTGGTACATAATCATTGTGAAAATATCTTCAGATAGAATTTACACCAAATTCAATTTGAAAAGTCACCCTGAAGGAAATATTTCTCTAAGTGTAACAAATAAAGAAAAGACATCAACTAGGCAACCAATTCCATTGAATATCAGAAACTGGATATTGGCACCCACCTTCCTCCCCTTACCTAGTAATTTTTGTTCCTACCTCTGAAGGACTATTAAGGGAGTCTAATCCTCAACCTTTAGTAAGGATCACCGACCAGCAGGACTCATGCCAAAAAGACATGCTAATGGCTCTTTAAATACAAGCCTATTTAAGGCACTATTTAACAGATTAGTCCAACTGATTTCTTGGCAGTGCTCACGTTATTATGACCAAGGTTGTGCCTGTGGAAACAGTCTGTGTTGTAACCTCTCAGAGGAACACATCCTTTACCCAGGCCTCAAAGAATTCCCACAAAGATCCAAGGAATGTGAGCTCCCAACTGAAAAATAAATTACAAAACCTTCTGTATGGGGAATTTGGTGGTGCAGAAATTGCTACTGCAGCTACCAGAAAGACAATGAGAGGGGAGGGGAGGGGAAGGGAAGGAGAGGAGGGGAGGTCAGGAGAGAGATCCATGGTGCAAAATTAAGTGTACATTGAGTGCTTCCAATTCATGGATCTTAAGGTCACAGGGCTTTCTACTAGCTGGGAAAGTCAGATTTTTCAGTGGAGATAATCTTTTACCCCACCAAGATGTAAAAAGGGAGATGGTTACCAAAATATTGTCAATGTTAAATAATAATGTGATATTCTCCCTGAATCTCAATTCTTACCCTTGATTTACTACTTTACCACATACATGGTCCTTGACAAATTATTACCAGACTTTTAACATATGGATTAACGTATTAATCCTGTTTTCCTTCCTTCCTTCCTCTGTTCTTCCTTCCTTCTTCCCTGTTCACTTCCCTCTTTCCCTTCCTTTCCTGTTTCTTAAGTTCTCCTCCTATCCAACATTTTCACCAAATGGATATGAGAATGAGACCACATGTATCCATTAGTAACTAGGTAGCCTTGAAAATGTCACTTGATCTGAAGTTTATATATTTGAAGGGTTACTATGTAACCCTATGTGGCAATAAATCTGAAGCATATGAGCTGATCCAATTTAACTCACAAAAATGAAAACAACCAGGAGATCATTTTTGTCACTGTTAGAAGGGAATTATCGTTTTGCATTAAAAACTTTTGAAAAAGGCTTAAATACTGATTTGACATATTCAAGATGCCACTTTTTAGTTTGGGTATAAGATGCTGTATCTGTATGAATAAGTTTGAAATTTCAAAAGCTCTGAAGTGTGTGAACTAAAACTGTCATTTTGTGAGCATTCAGAGTTTCCTTGGCAATTGACCACTCCCACACCACTTTAAATTTCAATTAGTGTCATTTTGGTCTTGTGAATTTCCCGTGAAATTCAGGCTGATCTGAATCTTGACCTGTGTTTTGTTTTTTTATTGTAGTAGTAACTTGAGCTTTGCCAAGCTTGGTTGGAAGAGTCAGCTTGCAGGCATCTCGAAGACGGCTGAGCTGACCTTTGAAACATTTCATCTTCTACATTTGGCCTAATGTGTAAAATTATCAAACCACTCCTTTTATAAATTGTGTTTTTAATTGTTTCAAAACCATGAACACCCACAGCTTCTACAAAAATTCAGCCTTAATATGGAAGAAAAATGAAGAGGAAGTCCTTGAAAATTCAGAAACCACCCATTGTATTAATACTGCTCCAAGACAAAATTCCACGCCCCCATTAGAGCTGTTTTTTTGTCTACTGTTTCTGACCTCCTCTCTCTGTACCATTTAGCTGCTATAAGGGCCAAACGGCACAATTTGACATCAGTCATTTCCACTGAATGTCTGAATAAGGAAAAATTATAATTATACATAATTCACTTCTAATGCCATTAACCATGTGGAAATAATCAATGGCAATAAATACAAACAAATCCAAACACTGTTTTTTTTTCCTTCAGACAAGGCTATGGGTATCTATTTTAACTAGATTTTGATGAGATGTTTATTTAGATGACATTTTCAGTCTATTATGGAATGTTATTAATACCAGACTTGCTTGTATGGAATGCAAGATTAACAACATTCCTGAAAGCAGAGAAGAAAGTTTTCGTTCCTACGTTATTGTCATAAGAATAGCAAATGTCACAAAATCTCGGACCTTGCACCCCAGCTAATCATTTACTACCTCCTCATTCAATAATTTGTTTATTATTATGTTTAATATTTGAGACCAACAAATATTTCTTTAGTCTGAGAAGACATCACATGATGTCATCTGTAAAAATATGACCACTGTTTCCTGATTATACCAGGCTAATAGTGTGGGACCTTCCATTTTTCTCCCCCTAAGTATAGACTCAGTGTTTTTATTTTGATAGAGAGAAGACAAAGGTCATGGGTTCATCGTTTATGTAATCTTTCAAAACACCTCTGACTCGAGACAGAAATCAAGTAGCAACAACTACCGAAGAAAAATTGTGGTGTTAGGCTGAAGAGACCCTGGCATTCTACTGCTCCTCTGGCTGAGGACTATTTTTTGATCCATTTGGAGGCTCTGGAAAGTGAGCTATGGTAGACTCATTAAGGAGGATTATAGCAATCCAACTTGGAAAACGGGATATAGTTTATTGCCAGCTGGAGATGAAAGATATTTCTAGTTCTTACAGCAATCAAAGTTCAGAAACAGTAAAACAAACAAAAAATGTAGGCCTAGTAGACTATTTTCCCCTGGAAACTAGTAGACAAAGTTTCCTTTTACTGCAGAGGCTACCTTCCCTCAACAGGTTAGCAAGTGATTTTCTGCTAACAGTTGTTAACATGTCACTTTTGCCCAGGTAAAGCTGGATCCACCTGCAGTCCATGTGTATTTCCATACCCTCTTGGCTTAGATGTTGGTAAAGAATTCCATCACCTAAACAGCACATATGTATCCATCTCAAAGCTCCCTTTTCTGTAGTTTTACTCAATCTGCCCTGGGCTACTTCTATGTGTACGTGGAGCTTGTATTTTATGTCATCATTTGATTTTCTATCCAACTTTATGCACCTCTTTAATGCCTTCATCTTCTAGACTTTCTCCAGTGCCAACTTAAGTAATCCCTGACCTTTAATAAGCCACTTGATTTAAATTTTTTTTCCTTGCTCATTTTTTGTCCTTTTTGCCAGACCTAGTGCTCATCCCTGGGCTGATCTCCTAAGTCAATCTGAATCGCATGGGCCATGAGAGGAAGCAGAACAGGACACCCATCAAAAACATCAAGAGTTGCACCCAAAGCTAATTGCAAAGGATCAGGAAAGAAGTGCCTCATTGTCCGAGTTGGGAGAATAATTACAGACTGCAAACAAGAAACAAATGAGCAGGACGGATGATGGGGGGACATGTGAGGAAGCGTAAGACACATAGAGGGAAAGAGTTTATTAGTTTGGTCGTAACAGAATTGCTTTTGCTAGAATCAGGATGGATGCTTCACCTAGAATTAAAGCCACAGACTCGGAGTAGACTCTTCCTAAATACACAGTGCTTCCAAAAAGTAAAAGGCATTTATGAAAAGCAAAATATTACTGAATATCTATGCACCAGATCTTGAAAGTATGTATAAAGATGAACAAAAAAGAGCCTTCCAATGGCACCAATAACAAAAATATACAAATGGGACTTAATTATTATTATTATTATTTGCAGTTTTTGGCCGGGGCCAGATTTGAACCCACCACCTCAGGTATGTGGGGCCCAACTCTTTGAGCCACAGGCACAACCAGAAATGGGACTTAATTAAACTGAAAAGCTCCTGTACATCTAAGGAGGCAACAACCAAAGCAAATAGACAACCTACCCAGTGGGAAAGTTATTTACATATTTTAAATCAGACAAAAGCTTAATAACTAGAATCTACAGAGAACTCAAATTAAGCAACATAAAAAGAGCTAACAAATCCCTTAGATCACTGGGCAGGAGAGATGAATAGAACCTTCTCTGAAGAAGATAGACAAATGCCTACCAAACACGAAAAAATGCTCATCATCCCTAATTATTAGAGAAATGCAAATCAAAACCACCCTGAGATATCATCTTACCCCATTGAGAATGGCCCACATCATAAAGTCTCAAAACTACAGATGCTGGCGTAGATTTGAAGAGAAGGGAACACTTTTACACTGCTGGTGGGACTGCAAACTAATACAACATTTTTGGAAGGAAGTATGGAGAACCCTCAGAGAACTCAACCTAGACCTCCCATTTGATCCTGCAATCCCTTTACTGGGCATCTACCTACAAGGAGAAAAATCCTTTTATCATAAGGACACTTGCACTAGACTGTTTACTGAAGCTCAATTTACAATTTCCAAAATGTGGAAACAGCCTAAATGCCCACCAACTCAGGAATGGATTAACAAGCTGTGGTATCTGTATACCATGGAATACTATTCAACCATGAAAAAGATGGTGACTTTACATCTTTTGTATCAACCTGGATAGAAGTGGAACATATTACTCTTAGCAAAGCATCACAAGAATGGAGAAACAAGAATCCTATGTACTCAATTCTGATATGAGGACAATAAATGACCTAGCACACACGGGAGGGGGGGATGGGGAGAGCAGAAAGAGGGAAGGAGAGAGGGGTGGGGGAGTCACAGGGGGTGGAACACCTTTGGGGGGCAGAACACTGTTATTACAGGGTCTTTATATAACACAAGCAATCAATGTAACCTGGTTCTTTGTACCCTCAATGAATCTCCAACAATAAAAAAAAAAAAACAGCCTTCGCAAAGCTAGCATTATACTAAGGGAGTCACATATTACAATGAAAATAATTATACAAACACAAGGCACAGTGACAGCATACAGTAGGAATAATTAAACATTTTCTAGGAGATCGATCAATAACGACTCACTTGAGGAAGTGACTTTTAGGATGAAATCTGTCTTCTTTAGCCTTCTTTAGACCTTCAGCTAGGTCTGTATAGCTACTTGGCAATACTTAGATTCACCTCTAATTATACGCTTGCTGTGTTCTCTTTAGCAATCAGTCAAAACACTTCTCACTTACCAAAAGCCTTTCCTCTTCTCACCCCCTCTGCTTTGTGAAGATCTTTCCTGCCATGGTTCTGGGAGATGGATCCTCCAGTATAGGCCTTCTAAGTCCTATTTTTAATTGATCCCCAATCTTTTCTATATTTACATCTTTCTCCTTTTTAGCCCCAAAGGTTTGAGCTCTTTTGATTCCAAAGTGAAATTTTCCACATGACTCTCATGGTTCCCTACATTAATCAGGACCAAATCTAGCAGTTACCTAATCATCCTCTTACATTTCTTACCTTTCTTCCTTAAGTATCTTCCCTGCAGCCGTGCACTGTGCTCAGAGGGTCACTTCAGTCTGATAAACATTGTTAATATGACAACATTGTAATCTCCTTTGTTTCATAGGCAGATTTTTAAAGAAGAAGAATCCATATTCGCTGCCTTTGTTTGTTCACTATCGACTTATTCAGCAAATGGCATGGTGTCTGGCATCTGCTTTTATCCATCTGATAGACCCAGTGTCCAGAAAGCTGCCAATAATCTGCTGATTATCAATCCCAGTTCACGCACCTGTTCTCAGTCTCAAGCCTGGACTTGCCAGTAGCACCCAGTCCTCTGAAGTAGTTTCTTTTGATACTCATTTCACCTTGACTTGCACTCTTGGAAGTTCTTTTTTTTTTTCCTCCCTGTCTCTTTCTTTCCAATATTTGTCTATTTTACTGTCTTAGAAGACTCTTAAGCAAGTCCTGGCAATTGTAAATTGAGCTGTGATAAATAATCTAGTGCAAATGTTCTTATGATAAAAGGATTTTGTTTCTTCTGGGTAGCTGCCTAGTAGTGGGATTGCAGGATCAATGGGAGGTCTAAATTGAGTTCTTTGAGGGTTCTCCATACTACTTTCCAAAGAGCCTGTTTAGTTTGTAGTCTCACCAGCAGGGTAAGAGTATTCCCTTCTCTCCACATCCACATCAGCATCTGCAGCTCTGGGGCTTTGTGATGTGGGCTAATCTTACTGGGGTTAGGTGATATCTCAGAGTGACTTTTATTTAAATTTCTCTGATGATTAAGGACAATGAGCATTTTTTTCCTTTTTTTATTGATTTATTTTATATTTTAATATAAGAACAATTTTGGCTATTACTTCAGGACAGAGATTTCTCCTGATCCTCACACTCCAGATAATGTTGCCCAAGGTTTTCTCTTCAGACCAGGGTACAAATTTCTCTACCAGGTACTCCCCAACCCTTCTCAGAGGGAATGAGAAGGAAAGGCTGAGAAGCCTCAGTCCAGGGTGCCTCTGCATCCGAGCAGGGGAAGAGAAGTTATGTCCAGGTTAATGAGAATTTATTTCTACCCCAGAATATAAATATGATGGAAGCCCTTTCCCACAATGCATTTAGTTCACTACTTATGGAATGGGAAGAGATGCCAACTTGGAGCCTTGGGAGAACTCCTTCCTCCTTACAGTTACCTCCAAATATATTCCATGTAGTCTGAGAGACCCGGACTGGATTCTGAAGAAGCATCTCAGATTTGTGCACAAGAGGTTTTAAGCAATTGCCTTGGCTGCAAAGAGAAAATTGAGACAGTGGGGTGATACAGCAAGGCTCTGAGGACCTTGAGGAACAAATAGCCAGGAAGGAAAAAGTTGAGGCAGCCCCTGTCTTCTAGGACGCCTCACCTTGAGCATGGCAAAGATGAATGGTTCCACCTTGAGTTCACTGCTGGTCTCCCCTAAGATCTGTCTTTTTTTTTTTTTTCTGGATAGAGCCATCCAGGGATATGACAGGATGTTTGATTCCAGGGGCAGAAAGCAGGGACTTGGGATGGAGAATCCCTAAGAGAAGAGGCCCCTACTGAGCAGATGCCTGCAGGTTTGGGGCACAGTGGAGGTAAAGTGGGGATATACTTGAGAACTCTAAAGTTCCAGCAATCTACTGCTCCATCACCAGTGGATGGAGCCCATCGTAGAGGAAGGGGAAGCCAGGAAGAATGTGGGACAAAGGAAGTGAGAGAATGGGGGGCTTTCAGTGTTCACTGGAAAGAGCATCTTCTTAGCTTCAGAAACAAGGAGTGCAGCTGCCCTGGGGCCTACAGAGCAGAGGCTCCTCCAAAAGCACCCAATGTCACCCCACTGGCAGAGACATCTGTGAGGACTTCTGGCTCTTAATCTCTCTTGATTTTCTAAATCCCAAATGCGGTGTCTGAACCCGGAGCTGCTCTGACTGTCCTCCCATGAGCATTTGTTCATGTTTGTTAGCCGTTTGTCTGTCCTCAGAGAAGGTTCTGTTCACGTCTCTTGCCCAGTGATAGATGGGATTGTTAGCTCTTTTTGTTGATTAATTTGAGTTCTCTATAGATCCTAGTTACCAAGCCTTTGGTGGATTTGTAATACGCAAACATCTTTTCCCATTCTGAGGGTTGTCCATTTGCACACATTTCAATTCAAGTTGGAGGGAAGGGTAATGGGGGAGGGAGAAGGTTGGGTGCTCTCACTGAACGGGTATGGGGTTGGGGTATTTGGCACACCTTTTGTGTGTGGGACATAGCAGAAGAAGGACTCTGCCTAACAAAATCAAATATTTTGACCTGGTTATTTGTACCCTTACATTAACCTGAAATAAATTAACTTGAAAAAAAAGACGATTAAGGTATAGGCAAGCTGTCATTAATTACAGGGCTCAGTCTGCAAGGGAGCTAGCCTGCCCGTATTTATTTATTTGATAAATATGTTCTTTATAGTGCTTAACATGTGCTAAGCCATGTCCCAAGGACTTCTATTTGTCCCTTTGTTTCCATTCCAGATATTACTGTGGGCATTAATTACCATCAAATGGCAATTAATGACCACATAAACATGGAGTTTCTTGAATATGTGTTCAAACAATGTTGTTCTTTTTCCTCTGAAAGGTCAAGATCATTAAATTCCTTCTTAGCACTCCAGAGAGAGAAGTGGAAAAAGAGATCTATACCAGAGAGGTGTAAATGCAAGGCATATTTAGGACGAACAGAGAACAGTAATGTCAGCATTTTGCAAATAGTGCAAATGGGGGAAAAAAAAAAGAGTTCCCTCTGGTTTTTATACTTCCTTCATCTCTATAAAAGTTAAAGGCTCTATGATCACAGACTATATAAATAAGTTGGTAAAGGTTTTTGTTTAAATACTACACAACAGCAATCAAGATAACTGAGCATTATTTGTAAGTGTTAAGCAATGTATGTAGAATTTATTTCATAATGCTTCTTAATCATTTCATTTTTAGAGAAGTCCAAAATGAAGAATTCTTTTAGAGGTTCTTACAGATAAAAGCATTCGAAATCACTTAAATTTCCAGTATTCCGTGTGGGTAGAATAGATAAGCAATACCAAATGCTGCTTTATTAGAATGTATTCCGCTTTGACTGTGTTACCCATATACAGATGCATGAGGCGATATAGTGCTACGTGTCATTGCTAACTTCCGCTGATACTCCTCTGCCTAAAGATGGGTGGGGATAACGCCATTACAATGAAATGGCTCTGGATAGCTTCACTCCCTATCACAAATGGCATTAATTTTTTAAAATTCTGAATTATTTTATTATAATTTGTTAATGTATGAATGTATTAGAAAGAAATAAATGTAGTCACATGTCTCATTTTGGTAGTTTAGTCAATGACTCACAAATGTTTGCCATTGTGTTACAATCGCCTACCGAATTCAGCACAGTAACAGGCTGTACAGGCTTGTGGCTTAGGAACCCAGGGGTGTACTAGGCTATGCTGTCCAGGTCTATGCAACCCCTTTAATACTCACACAATGACAACATTGCCTGATGCTGCGTATCTCAGAACACTTCCAAGTTGTTAGGGGACCCATGACTATTGTTGAATGTGGCCAAATATTTCCCAGAAAGTGCCAAAGCCTAAATGAGAAAAGCTCAACTTCAAAGTCAAACTAGTAGATACCAGATTAAAAGTGGAATGCTGTGGGCTCAGATTAATATCTGTGAGAAGGAATGAAAGCATCTGTGAAGGAAGAATTCAGAAGATCGAGAACTATGTCCACGAGGTGGGGGAGGTGGGGGGAAGGACTCGACTACAACACAGACTTTGGACTTTACCTTACAAATGCAAGCAATGTAATCTGATCCTGGGTACCCTCCTGTTAATCCATAATAATAAAACAAACAGTGATGGAAGAAGGGCATCATCATAGCCCTGCTTCCCAAGCAGGGGAGTGTGATTGAGGTGGAACATCAGAGAAAATGCTCAGCAAGTTCATGTCCTAAACTTCATCTAGGACTTTACCAACATAGGATGAAATTATCATTATCATTATTACTATTATTGCAGTTTTGGCTGGGGCCAGACTTGAACCCACCACCCCCAGTATACAGGGCCAGTGCTACTCCTCGAGCCACAGGTGCTGCCTCTTTTTTATTTTATTTTTTTAGTGTTTGGGATTCATTGAGGGTACAAAGAATTAGGTTATACTGATTGCATTTGTTAGATAAAGACCCTCTTATAATTGTGTCCTGACCCCAAGAGGTGTGCCATACACCATAAACCACCATTCCTCCCCTGCCCTCTTCCCACTTGCTCCTTCCTCTCCCACCCACCCACCCCGTATTAGCTCAGCTCATCCACTGCCTTCATACTAGAGTTGAGTACATGGGATTCTTGCTTCTCCATTCTTGTGATGCTTTACTAAGAAGCATATGCTCCACCTCCATCCAGGTTAATATAAAAGATGTAAAGTCTCCATCTTTTTTAGTGGCCGAGTAACATTCCATGATATACATATACCACAGCTTGTTAATCCATTCCTGGGTTGCTGGGCTTTTAGGATGTTTCCACATTTTGGAAGTTGTAAATTGAGCTGTGATCGCAGTCTGGTGCAAATGTCCTTATGATAAAAGGATTTTTTTCTTCTGGGTAGATCCCTAGTAATGGGATTGCAGATTCAAATGGGAGGTCTAATTTAATTTATTTGAGGGTTCTCCATACTTCCTTCCAAAAAGATTATATTAGTTTGCAGTCCCACCAGCAGTGTAAAAATGTCCCCTTCTCTCCACACCCACGCCAGCATCTGCAGTAAGACTTTGTGATGAAATCTTTACTTGGGCCAATTCAGGATTCAACTGTGCTGGTTCTGCTTCTAGTGTATGTCCTAGTTCTTTGTCAATGTTGTGGTTATTTGCTGTGTTTTAGTTTTTTTGTCTTTGTGTTATGGAATCAGATTGACCTCTTCTAAGAGTGAATACCCAGAATCTTCCCTAATTTCTACTGGCTACTACTTGGATCAAAGATCAAAGATAATACAGACTTCTTTTATTTATTTATTTCAGAGATGCAAGTCTTGCTCTGTTGCCCAGGTTGAAGTTCAATGCCCCAATTATACCTCACGTCAGCTTTGAACCTCTGAGCTCAACCAATTCCCCTCACCGCAGCTTCCCCAGTAGCTGAGACTACAGGTCTGTGCCATAACTCTACCCTGCATTACTTCAAATAATCCTCAGTGATTCAGGAAAGATATCTGTTATGTAAACAATGTAGAATTTTCTATGATATTTAAATATTCATGAATAGCAGGGCTTCCTTTGTGCCTATAAAGTATTAGGAGAAACTAAAAAGAAAAAAAAAAATCATGGTCATTCTAGGAATATACTCACTCATGTGGAGACGTGGCCCGTATCAGACACATTACTTCCCTCCCCTCATGCTCTCAGTCTCAGGAGACTTCTATCAACACTGTCTTCCTGATAAAAACGATGAAAAGAAAGGTTGTTAACATTTCTTGGGAACCCCAGAGGGTTATCTTTCATTTCTTTGCAATATGAAATGACTACTAGCTTTTCTCTAAGGTTTAACTGACTGAAGACGATTTTTAAATAATCACTATCATCAACAAAATACTCCAACAACCAGCAAGCCCATGATAGTCAAATGCTAATAACGATGGTCAACAGGTATATTTATAAATCCTCCTTGCAAGAGTTATTTGAATTTCTAAGCATACATTATTCTATTCCATTAATTAAATATGCTAAAAAATTAAATTAAAAAGTTATTTCAAATCTTACTATGAGGAGTGTTAAACATGTGTCACTCCTTTGGATTTGTTTAACATGATGCCTGATATCACTGAAATACATTAGCTTGTTTTTAATCTGTTGCGAGCACAAATGGGAGAAGTTTGCTTCTATAAAATTGGTTTTAAACATAGATACACTACAGATTAGCTTCTTAAGAGTTTGGTTACTGAATAATGACCAATAATTTTTGTATTTTAGCAGAAACAATTGCTATTCATATGTATAGGGAATAAGATAATGAACGATAAGCAATTTAATATTTTAATAATACCTATCCAGAACTTGTAGAACAGCAAATATCATGCTGAATAGAACTAGTTAGGGATAGGGTCTTTCACATTTTCTTCCTTTTGTAAATATGTGTGTGTTTGTACCTGGCAAAATGGAAAGGTGGCAAGGTGAGGCAAATACAGCCAGTTTCTAATTAGATTGATTAGATGCAGTTTCTCCTTGGCCTGAGAGATATAGGCAGAAAATAATTTATGTAGAGGAGGCAAAAATGGAATATTGAGGATCATGAAAAACAACACTTCTAATTCACCATTCTTTTGGTTTTCAACTTTGAAGATCCTTCATATCTAAGGTGACCAGATTTTAACATTGGTAAAGCGGGACACCATTGACTGGGGGTGGGGGGGAAGAGCCTGACAATAATGCAAACTTTGATAAGCAGTTCTCAACAATTATTTGTTATTATTAAAGTTTAACATTATAAAATTAGCAAAAATAATATAAAACTCATATCCTGGCAAAATAGCCACATGGCAGCCAAAAACCGTACATTCCCTTCCTGTTCTCCCGCATTCCCTAGCTTGTCCTGCATTCTTTCCAAAAATCGGGACTTTTTTAAAATGCCGCGGGGGACGTGGAACAAATTGTTAAAAATTGGGACTGTCCCGCCAAAAGCAGGATGTCTGCTCACCTTACTCATATCAAAATCACTTGGTGGGAGAAATGCCTTCTGTTTTATGTAGTTTCTGGTGATACAAATTTGTTGTTTCCAAAAAGTTCTAAACTGCTAGCCTGATGTTCTCCCAACCTGTAACTAAAATCAAGAACCAGAAGTGAATGACAATAGATATATACTATTTTGTTGTTGTCAGGATGTTTTTTTCCAAAAACTTCAGTTGTCAATCCAGCTAAGCAAACATCGTAATTCCAGTTCGATTCTGTTTAGTCTACAGCTCATCACTGGGGCAAGTGTTTCAAGAACATATGTCAGTTATTAGTTGAAAAATAGCAAATGTCAGAAGTTTCGAAAATTTTTAAGAAATGTTGACATCCATCTCTAGTTAATGTAAGTAATGTAACAATACACAAAGGAAGAAAAATTTCTTGCCATGACTATCTATATAGTTACAAATCACTCATTTTATACCTTCTATATTTACATTTTTCTTTCAGAAGAATCTGAAATAGAATAGGCTCAATTATGCCATCACCATTCTGACTCAAATGGCCCTCAGTGTGATTATCTCAGTGAGTTTGTTGTCAGAACTACACATTTTTCTAACATTGTAATGTCTAGGGTGGGACACTGAGGGCTTGTTTGTATCGGTGGCAGGCTTCTGCAACCCAGGGTCTAGCAAAGTCATTTGTAGGTCTTCAGCAGTACTGCAGGAAAAGGCAGAGTGAGTGAGGCTCTCCCCGGGGCCTCTACTTACTTTCCTCCTTCTCAGGGGCTTTCTTACTATATCCATCTGCTCCCATCCTAATTCTCACTCCCACTCACAGGAGTGCAGATTCTCTAAGACGGCCTCTGGGTTTCCAAAGCCATCTCTATTCATCGATGACCTCTCCAAGTTCATCATTTCTAAAATAACTATGCTCCAAAAATTGTTTCTTCTTATACCACAGAACTTCCATTCTCACTTCTCTGTTTATAACCAGAAGATTGATTATCAATGAATGTTTCACTTTCTAATCAGGATGGCGTTTGGGATCCCTTTACACTCCCAATCTGAACTTGGTTCTCTACCTGTTTCCCTATCTTTGACAGATAATTATGGATATTATTAATGGAAATTTTAATCATTAATTATAATTTAGAGTTACTATACTTGGCTATCAAAAATTATGGGTGATGACAGCTTAACAACTACCATGGTGAGAACTTTCTTTAGGTCAGGTGCCTAACTTCTCTATACCTATTGTACATATTACAGTTAATATCAATATTATCTTATTTAAAATTTGCAACAACTCACTGGGTAGACAACTTTGTATACCTCCATTTTATATATTAGGAGATGGAGACATAAAATGGTTAAGTGACAGGCTTAACGTCATAAAATTACACTAGTAGAGTAGTCTACTAGTAGAATAAAATCCAATTCCCAAACCTACTTATCCTAAACTACCTCTTATTTGACTGACACATTGATCCCCATATTGGGCATCTGGACACAGATCCCACTTCATCTGTTTATAATATGGCTCTTTATATTCCCATCTAGTCTTAGCCCATCTTCAACGTTGATTTCTTTTTCCCTTTGTTCTTACAATAACAACTACATGCATCTTTTATAATCAAAACAGCTTCCTTCCTGGAACTTAGTTTGCACACTGCCAGCACTGTATTGCCCATCTAGTCTAGATCAGTCCCAGTCTCAGCATTACCTGATTTTGAACTATCAAGCAATCACCTTTTATATTTATATATGTTATATATATATTTATATTTTTTATATACATACAAAATGAAAAGGTGATTGATATATATAAAATATATCATATTTATACAATGCATACAATATTTCACATATATATATGTATATATATTGGTTTACTTGAGACAGATTTCTTACTCTGTTCCCTGGATAGAGTGCCATGGCATCATAGCTCACAGCAACCTTAAACTCCTGGGCTCAAATGATCCTCTTTCCTCAGCCTCCCAAGTAGCTGGGACTACAGGTGCATGCCAGCACACATGGCTACTTTTTCTTATTTTTCATAGAGTAGTGTCTTGCTTTTGCTCAGGATGAGCTCAGGCGATCCACTTACCTGGGTGTCCCAGAGTACTAGACTTACAGGCGTGTGCCATCGCTTGTGGCTAACAATCAACTATTAAGAAAATTAACCATTTTGGGGGTATAATGGAGCATGGGAATAATAGAGTTGGAAGAAGCTTCACAGATTTTAATTTCTCTTTCAGTTTTTTTCTCCACTTTAAATCATTTCAATAAAATGTGCATAACATAAAAGTTTAGATATTAACTGCATTCATATATTTACATCCAGCTCTAAAACTCTTTGTAACTTGAGAAACTGACACCTGCACTCATTAAACAATAATTCCTCATCTCCCCCAGCAGTCCCTGGCAACAATGATTCTACTTCTGTGACTACGAATTTGACTTCTTTCTGTGTCTAAGCGGAGTCATACAATATTTGTCCTTTTGTGACAGACTCATTTCACTTAGCTTAATGTCCTGAAAGTTCATGCATGTTGTAGCATTTGTCATAATTTCCATCTTTTTTAAGGCTAAATAATACTCCACTGTTGTATACAACTAATTTTGCTTCTCTACTCATCTATCAACGGACACTTGTGTTCCTTCACCTTTTAGCTAACGTGATTAATACCGCTATGAACATGGATGTGCATGTATTTCTTTGAGATTCTGCTTCCCATTCTTTTCAGTATGTACCCAGAAGAGGCATTGCAGGATCACATGGTAATTTAATTATTTAGTGAAACACTTATTATTCTCTGTTTTTTGATAGTAGTCATGCTACCTTGTTCACTATATTTTACAAAATTCTATACTTCTAGCAAAGTTATTCAGAAATGATAGATGAGAGAAATAAAGTTATATTTAGTAGTTTTGTTAATAAGAATGACATCCAGTTTGTTATAGTAACTGCCTACATTTGCTATAACATCTTTAAATTTTAAATGATTTTTTGCATATGCTACCTTTTTTTGTTTATATATTTTTTTGAGACAAAGTTTTACTATGTCACCCTCGGTAGAGTGCTGTAGCATCATAGCTCACAGCAACCTCAAACTCATGGGCTCAAACAATTCTCTTGCCTCAGTCTCCTGAGTGCTGGGACTACAGGCACTCACCAGAATGCCTGACTATTTTTTATTTTTATCAGGTCTAGGCTGGGTTCAAACCCACCAGTCCTGGTGCATGTGGCTGGTGTCCTAATCACTGAGCAATGGATGCCAAGCTTGCATATGCTATCTTATTCAATCCTTACAACAATTTAAAAACTTATGTATCATCAACATTTTACAGATGAAGAAACTGGGTCTTCAGGACAGATTTATCAAAATATAAACATTAAATTTTTCTGATAAATAATAATTGCAAATAACTTCTAACATTGATCATTTTCATTACTATAGAATTTGTTAAGTAACTAATAAATGAACAAAATATCCCCATTTCAGTAATTTTCCTTAACTGTTTCAAAGTCATAGCTGCAACAAGAGGAACAGTAATATATTCCTCATTTAACCTTCTTAACACTTGGCCAGGGTTGTTTCAGGATTCAATGGAAGCCTCAGAGACTCCCTATAAAAACAGAAAGGGAGATTACACATCTCAGTTGGGCTGAGACAACACTTATTTATCATCTAAACCCGGACACTCGTGATAGTGAAAGTGCTTAGCGTTTATTATGTGAGAGACACATTCCCAAGCACTTCACATGTAATGTACTACTTAGTTAATTCTCACAACAACTTTTGAGGCACAGACACTTCCTGATGTACTCATTTCACAATAGGGAAAGTGAAGACCTAAGAAGTTATATCAGAGACGAGATTATACAGATAGTAAATGTTGGGGCCTGGGCACAAACCCAGACCCAGTGGCACCAGATTCTATGTTTTAATGTTACCACTTCTGAAAATGACTTATCATAAGCCCTGATTATATTTCAAATCTCTCATCCTGCTATTACAAATGATGAGATGTCTTCCACAGTCTAATAATCATTTTCCTCTTCCGAATCACGCCTTCTTACGGCTCTGCTGTCAGTAATAGCACTACCACTCTTCCTTCCAGTCACTTATAATGTTGAAGTTATCTTTGGCCTCTTTCCTCCCATGTGCAAGTTTTATCCATTCTTCTTTGGAAGTGAGGCATGTAAAACTTTAGTCAAATGGCTATCATCCAAAAAACGGAAAATAACAGATGATGGCAAGGTTGTGGAGAAGTTGGATTGCGGGATGGGAACATATCATGTACAGCCCTTTTAGAAAACACATTGTCAGTTCCTTGAAAATTTAAACTAGGAGTTTCCATGTATCCCAGAACTTCAACTTTTAGGTATATATCCAAGAGAATCAAAACATAAGTCCAAACAAAAATTGGTGCATGAATATTTATAAAAGTGGAAACAACTCAAGTATCTATCAACTGACAAATGGATAAACAAAATATGTTCTATTCATACAATGAAATATCATTCAGCCATAAAAAGAGTGAATAAATGATGCATTATACTAAGTGAAAGAAGACAATTGCAAAAGGCCACATCTACTATGATTCCATTTGTATGAAATGTCCAGAAACAGCAGATCCATAGAGGAGGTGGATTAGCAGGTGCCAGGAGTTGGAGTATGGAGAGATTGGGGACTGACTACTGTCAGATATATTATTTCTCTCTCAAGTGATGAAAATATTCTTGCATTAGATAACGGTGTCAACTGAAGAATGCCAATGTTCATAAATTTGGAAAGAAGAGCTTTATTTCTCATAGAAGTTTGCAGCCTGCAATGTGGCCTCTCTGACAGGCTGAGAAGGCACAGCATTAGGCAGATGCCAAGGGCATGTACTTCAGGGGAGAGGGAACAGAAACAGGAATTTATGCTGAGCAGTGTGGCCAAATGCACATATTCAATAAGCTAAAGGAGGGGTCATGAATACAAATTGAGTATGTGGGAGTATGTCAAACAAGGAACCTTCTGCACAGCAAAGAAAACAATTAATAAAATGAAAAGGCAACTTGTAGAAGAGGAGAAAATATTTACAAGCCATATATCTGATGGAGGTTAATATCTAAAATATGTCAGAAACTCATATAACTTAAAAGCGCAAAAAAAAAATACAAATAATCCAATTATAAAATGGAGAAAAGTATTGAATAGACATTTTCTCCAAAGAAGACCTACAAAAGGCCTACAGGTTCATGAAAATGTGTTCAACATCACTATTCCTTAGAAAGATGCAAATCAAGACCATATTGAGTTCAAATAATATTTGAACTGCCATATACTTTCTTCCATGTGTTTTGGAACACCTTATAGTTGATAATATGTCTATTATAAAAAGCTAAGACATAACATTTATTGGCAAAAGTGTTAAAAAAAGAAAGCGAACCCTTACATACTGCAGGTGGGAATGTAAAATGGTACACCTGTTATGGAAAATGATATGGAGGTTCCTCAAAATTTAAAGATGGAACTGCCATGTGATATGGCCATCCACTTCTGGATATCTATCTATTAGAAGAAAACAAAATCAGTACTTTGAAGAGACACGTGAACTCCCATGTTCACTGCAGCATTATTCACAAGAGCAAAGATGTGAAAACTTCCTAAGTGCTGAGAGATGAATGGGTAAGAATTTGTAGTGTATATATGTGTGTGTGTGTATAATATATAATAAGTATATGTGTATACACATATATAATGTCTACATATACATATTATATATGTATATATACATACGTATATACACAAAAAGATATATATATATCTCAATACTCTCTCTCTCTCTCTCAGAAGGAAATCTGAGAAGGAATGTATATATATATATATATGTGTGTGTGTGTATATATATATCTCAGAAGGAAATCCTGCCATTTGCAAAGACATGGATAAACCCAGAGAATGTTTGCTAAGTGAAATAAACCAAACCCCAAAAGACGAATATTATGTTATCTCATTTATATGTGTAATCTAAACAAGTAAAATTAATAGAGAAAGATAGTAGAATAGTAGTTTCCAGAAGCTAGGGGTGGAGAATTGGGGAGACATTGAGCACAGTGTACGGACTTTCGGTTATAGGATGAGCGATTTCTGAGGGTCTCATGTGCAGCATGAGTGGTGACAAATGTGTTAATGAACTTGATTGTGGCAATAATTATACAACGTACATGCATGTCAAATCATCACGCTGTACACCTTGAAGATATAGAATCTGTATTTGTCAATTAGATAGAATTTTAAAAATCAATTCTTAAAATAAAAGACTTTTGTTGTTAGATGGATATTGCCTTTGAACAAATAGAAAAATATTTGAACGCACACACCCCAAAGCTATTGTGAAAAATGGTAGAGACCTTTTGGAATTTAGATATAGATTCACTTAATGGCTCAGTGCTGCCCATTCCAAAACTGAACTCATGTACACGTGAACTGCCAATGCTTTCAATTCTCTCAATGACCCTCATCTCAACTGCATTGCAGCCAGGAGTCTTAATAAGGCACATACAACACATAGTTTAATCTGCAGGAATAATTCAAATGCATAATACGAAATTACAGTTTCCATTCTCTTTAATTACCTGCAATAACTAAGACTTAAGGACAATATCTACATTTAAATTATCTCTGTGTAGGAAGAGATTTATGAATATGTTTGGTGCACAGAAATTTTCATTTAATACAGATAACTATATTGAAGTCAGTAAAATAATATTTGAACTGATCTACGCTTTTCTTCCATGTGTTTTGGAACATGAAAATATTCCCTATTGGAGAGCTACACAATACAATGGTATTTGTTAAAATGGAATTTTACATAAAATTTAAAAGCTGACAGAATACTGGTATGCAACATGTTAATGGCATGAATGAGAACAGACAGCGATGTCCTTGGCATGGGTAAGTTTCTTTTAAAGGCATTGTATCTAGGGTGGATATTCATATTTTAAGAATATAAGACTATCAAGGAGTTGGATAGCACTACATACGCAAAGAAACCAACCAAAGTGATTAATTGAATAAAAATGGAACCATTTTTTGAAAAATTAAATTATGTACAATATTTTGAAAATAATTTCTTACATTTACATATTATTTTTGCTGTACTCAAATCATTTTAGTCTGTGTAATACCAAATGAAACCCAACAGACAATGCAGTCAATTAGAGGAAAAATCAGAACAAGAATTTTACACAAGATCACATGCCATCAGCTTTACTCTGAAGATTAAATAAGTGTAGTTACTTAAGGATTTAGAAATGTGTGTAGGTGTCATGAGGTCTCCACTGCAAAATAAACAAGTTTGGTTTGTTTTTATCTCCAGGAAAGGAAGAAAAGGTAGAATAACCAAATGTCATAGAACCCTTTACGTTGCTTTTGCATTTACAAACTAATAACTTGGGACCTGAAAGAGTATAAAGATGCTTGCGCTATCTCAGAACACAGACCTCTAAAAACATACTTGTTGACGTTTTTTCTATTAAGCTGTGCTTTCTCCTGAAAATTGATTTAGGGCACAGAATAGACATAAAGGCATAAAGACAGCTAGAAAGAAAGTAGCTATAACAACAAACACGTCACGTCACTAAAATCCAAGATGCCAAAAAATGGATAGAAAGTGGTCCTTGATTTAGAAGACGGGGGGAAAAAATAAAACCTACATCTGCAGAGAGGAAGTGACAAGCAAATCTTTCATATCAAAGAATCTGAGGGGGACCAGATAGCTCTGGAGAATGGATATTGATAAATTTGAAAGTCTTTTAGAAATCTTGAGACCTTCTGATAGAAATCTTGAGATCTTCAAAAAATAGGCAAATTCCCTGACCTCTTTTGGTAAAAAAAAAATATATAAGAAGATTGAACAAGACTATTTCTGTATCTAGAGATAAAAGAAAAAAAGTGAGAGTAGGCCTACAGCGCTGTTCATAAAAATAATAATAATAATAATAATGCCAGATGATTAAGTAAATGTCGATACAAAAAACCCTTCTACCCCTGGATTCTCAGAATTCCTAATTGCATTGCTCTGTTGGAACTGAGGCTCAGAGAACTGGCCCAAGAAAATTATGGTTTTCTGGCTACTGTTATTGCTACGAGTAATAAAGTGTCTTTTTTTTTTCTCAAACCCACTAGTCTTGTATCTTCTGCTAGCATCCATAAAACATGTCTTGTTAATGCTTTAGTGTGCAATTAGTGTAAAGTAGCAGCCCCTTCACTTTGACAATTATAAATTAATAGATCAGAAAACAAGGTTCAGTGAGATTAAGTGATGTGTTTGAGCTCACACAGCTAATAGAGAATAAAGCCTAGAGATGGCCCTTACTCCATCTTCTGGAATGATATGCTATTTGAGTTAGAATTAATTCTGCTGATAAGAGAAACTTTCTGGCAACAAAATGATTTAGAAGCAGAGGTTTATCTGTGTATCACATTCATGTGGGATATCGCAGGCTTTTTTGGCATGACCATTAAGAATTTCCTATAAATACTTCAGAAGGATGAGCTTTATCTTTCTTTAAAGCAAGTGAAACTCGAAGGCCTTCTTGGTCTTCTTCAAAATCTGTAAGGGACTTGGACTGGGAACTTTTTTCCTGAATCCCATTACAATATGTTGCTTCTTTTGAAAGATTTGGATGGCATTAATTACAACGAGGAGGTATTAAAGCAATGTGCTGTTAAGGAACGCTGCTTTGTCTTGCCCTTAGCGTCACAATAAGAGTGGCCAGTATTGAGGCCGGCAGAAAATAAAAATCAAACTGAAAAAACCACAACGTGATTTCAAACACATGAAGCTGCGGCCGCTGAATGATGGTTCCTCCCGACCAACATCTGTCTTTCCCACTTCTTCTGATTGCCTTCCAACTACAGGAACCACAGGAATTGACTCCAGGCAAACAAAGCCATGGACGTGTGATGGTAATCTTTGCCACAAAATAAATGAGCTGGCCTGGAAAACCTCACCTTCAGAAAGAGACTTTCACTTCATTGTTAATGCATTGGGAACTTTCCTGAGATACCTACTAAGCAGAACTCAGTGAGGTTGTATAAGGGGCGACAGAGAGAAAACATATACCACTTCTAGAACATCAAAAGCAGCTTATCCCTTTTCTAAAGCTCTTACTACAAGCACTAAGAAAAAAAGACAGAGGTTTGGCTATTAAAATAAAAGTTATTTTTAAAAATTCAGATTTTTCTTGGTACCCCAAATTTTCCTGATATGTCTGGACTTTTCATAGGAGCCTGTTCTGGCAGGAACAGAGCACCTGAATCTCAGTCTGGCTTCTCAACAACAACTTCAGCTCTCAACTCTTTTTCTCTGGACATATGAATATCAGGATACACCATTATTAAGTGGCAGACTCAAGATTCAAACCTTAATCTAATACCTAAGGCTCTAATACCTAAGTTGCAATGCACATATTTCTATTTCAAGTTTTTAAATTAAACAAACAGGCCATTAGCCTGAGACTATCTCTGTACCGTGAGTTCCTATAGGGAAAAAACCAAAACAAACAACAGCAGTAAAAACACCCACGTACAGCCTAATGTAGTGTGTAAACACACTGTTACAGCACTGTGGTGGCTTGAAGTAGTAGCTGAAATAATCAAAGAGAGCAAGTAGAGTTTTAGCAAGAAAGGAAAAGTTTATTAACTACTAACAATTTGCATAGCAAACCGGGCCCTTCCTGGTGACTGCAGGCTCAATGGAGGGTGCGGTTTGGGGTTTTACATGCAACTTTAAAGAGTATCAGCTGCTTTTCAAAAGTCTCCCAGTTTTTCAATTAACAAAAACAACCCACCTGCAAGACCTTTGTAACAACCCATCTTCAAAAAAAAAACAAAAAACAACCCATCTTCGAGGTCTTAATCAGTCTCATTCCCATAATAGCCCAGGTCAGCCTGACCCAAAACAATCAAAAATAGCTTAACTATATCAGTAATCAGCCCTGCTTGTACCCTGCTAACTAACCAAAACCTAGCTTGGGAGTATACTATATTTTTTGTAACAATTAGCCAGGTTTTGGCCAATCACAAACAGCTGAGTTTCAGCCAATCATAGGTAGCCAACTGATTGCACCATACCCAAATATGGCAAATGCCTAGCTATAAACAATTAGGTGATTTCTCTACTTTGCTTCTGTGTCTGGCTTACAGTAGCTCCTTGGTTATGGTGTTGGGCAGAACTCTGTAAACCTCTTCAGGTTCTGAGTACTGCCAGATTCATGAATTATTCTTTGCTAAAATAAACTCTTAAATTTAATGTGTCTAAAATTTTTCTTTTAACACAACCCTGGCTTTTCACTACAATATATCTTATAAGGACATGCAAAGAACACTAAAATAATATAAACAACATCAAAATCCAATTTTTCTTTCTTTCTTTCTTTTTTTTTTTCAGGTTAATGTGACAGTACAAACAACTTGGTTACAATGTTTGCATTTGTTAAGTAGAGCCCTTCTTGTAGTTGTGCCCTACACCCAAAAGGTTGCCCTACATTGTGTCCATTAAGTGGGAGCACACCAATCCCCCTCTGCCCTTCTCCCTCTCTCAAATTTCCCCTTCAACCCAATTTGAATTGAATTGAGTTTTTCTCCTATGTGGACATCCATGAAATTGTCTACTGCCTTCATATTAGTATTGAGAGTATTGGATACATGCTTTTCCATTCTTGTGATACTTTACTAAGAAGAATGTGTTTCAACTCCATCCAAGTGATACAGAAAATATAAAGTTTTCAATCTTTTTTATTACTGAATATTATTCTATAGTATAAAAATATCACAGTTTGTTAATCTATTTCCGGGTTGATGGGCATTCAGCTAATTTCTACACCTTGGTATTATAAGATGAGTTATCATAAACATTTTAGTACAGTTATCCTTATGATAAAATGATCTTTTTTCTTCAGGGTAGATGCCTAGTAGTGGTAGTGCTGGGTGAAGTGGGAGGTCTTATCTGAGTTCTTTAAGGATTCTCTATACTTCTTTTCAAAGGGGCTTTATTAGTTTGCAGTCCCACCAACAGTGTAAATAGTGTTCCCTTCTCTCCACATCCACACCAGCATTTGCAACTTTGGGACTTTTTGATGTGGGCTATTCATACTGGAGTTAGGTGGTATCTCAGGGTGGTTTTGATTTATATTTCTCTGATGATTAGGGATGATGAGTATTTTTTCATGTTTGTTAACCATTTATCTGTCTTCCTCACAGAAGATTCTGTTCATGTCTCTTGCCCAGTGGCAGATGGGATTGTTAGCTCTTTTTTTTGTTGATTAATTTAAGTTCTCTATAGATCCTAGTTATCAACCCTTTGTCAGATTTGTAACATGCAAGTATCTTTTTCCATTCTGAAGGTTGTCTATTTGCTTTAATTATTATCCTTCACTGTCCAGAAGCTTTTCAGTGTAATTAAGGCCCATATATTTATTTTTGTTGCTATTGCCACTGAAGTCATCATCATAAAGTCTTTCCCCAGGCTAACATCATTAAGAGTTTTTCCCATTAAGGAAAAACTCCCATTATGAGTTTTCTGTGTCTTAGATTTATATCTTTTATCCATCTTGAGTCAATTTTTGAAAGTGGTTAAAGGCATATGTCCAGTTTCAGTCTATGACATGTGTTTATCCAATTCTCCCAGCACCATTTTTTGAACAGGGATTCTTTTGTTTGGCTTATCAAAGATCAGATGGCATGAGACTGGTTTCATCTCTCAGTTCTCTTAGGTAGTTCTAGTCAGAGGTCCAGTTCTCTAGAGCACATCAACAACCCAATGAATCATTTCAAGGAAATAGATAAGGAAGGGCAAACCAATCTCAAACTTGACAAAAGAAAATAAATTACCAAAATTAAATCAGAAATAAATAAAATTGAAAAAAAAATCATTCAGAAAATCAATGAAATGAAAACTTGGTTCTTCAAAAAGAGAAACAAAATCAATAAACCTTTGGCCAGATTAACCAGAAACAGAAAAGTAAAATCCCTAATCACCTCAATCAGAAAGAAAAAGAGTAATAACAACAGATACTACAGAGATCTCTGACTACTACAAGAAACTCTACACATACAAATTTAACAATGTGCAGGAAATAGACCAATACCTGAATCACATAATCTCCCTAGACCTAACCAGGAAGAAAGAAATCTCTTAAGGAGACCAATATCAAGACTAAAATTGAAGAAACCATAAAAAATCTTCCAACTAAAAAAAGCCATTGACCACATGGTTTCACACCAGAATTCTATCAAACCTTCAAAAATGAGCTTGTACCTATACTGCAGAACCTATTACAAAGCATTGAGAAGGAAGAAAAATTCCCCAACATGTTGTATGAAGCAAACATCACCCTGATTCCAAAACCAGGAAAGGACCCAAGTAAAAAAGAGAACTATAGACCAATTTCACTAGTGAATATCAATTCAAAAATACTAAGTTAAATCTTAGCCAATAGATTATAGTTGTACATTGAAAAAAATTATACATCACCATCAATTAGGCTTCATCCTAGGGATGCTGGTTTAACTTACACAAATCCATAGATGTAATTCACCATAGCAATAGAAGTGAAAACAAAGCCCATACAATTCTCTCAATGGATGCAGAAAAAGCATTTGACAAAATTCACCATCCTTTTCTAACAAGAACTTTTAAGAAAATAGGCATAAGTGGCACATTTCTTAAGCTGATTGAAGCCATCTATGACAAACCCACAGCTAACATCATACTAAATGGAGTAGAACTGAGAGCTTTTCCACTTAGAACTGGAACCAGACAAGGTTGTCCTCTATCACCACTACAATTCAACATAGTTCTGGAAGTTCTAGCCAACGAAATCAGAGAAGTATAATAAGGGTATAGATATGGGTGCAGAGGAGGTCAATCTCTTACTCTTTGTCAATTATATGATCTTATACTTAGAAAATCCCAGAGACTCAACCACAAGACTCATGGAAGTGAACAAAAATATAGTAACATTTCAGGGTGTAAAGCCAATGTCCACAAATCAGTAGCCTATGTACATTCCAGTAATAGCCAACTTGAGAAGGAGATCAAAGGTACAATTCCCTTCACAGTAGCTTGAAAGAAAATACCAAGAATACACGTGAATCTCTCTAAATGTAGAATATAAATGTCTTAACACAATAACTAAGAAAAAGACATGAAGGCTATGTTAACCAGTTGGATGAAAGTACTTCAAATTGTATACAGAAACAGTACACTGCACTCCATGATAGTATTAATGTACACTGTTATGATTTAATAATAAATGAAAAAATGAATAAAAATTAAATAAAAAGAAAATGACACAAAGGCTATATTAACCACTTTGATGAAAATATTTCAAATTATATATGAAAACACCACTATTATACCCCATGATTGAATTAATGTATACAGCTATCATTTAATAAAAAAAGAAAGAAAAGAAAATACCAGGAATATACCTAACAAAAGAGATGAAGGATCTCTACAAAGAGAATTAAGAAACCCTAAGAAAAGAAATAGCAAAAGACATTAACAGATGGAAAAACATACCATGCTCTTGACTGGGAAGAATCAAAATTGTTAAAATGTCTGTTCTACACAAAGCAATCTATAAATTCAATACAATTCCCATTCAAATACCAACATCATTACTTTGAAGAATTGGTATAAAATTGTTCTTCATTTTTTATGGAACTAGAAAAAAAATTGTGTATCCAAGGCAATTCTTAGTAGAAAAAAACACCATTTTCCTCATTTTAAAATTTTCTATAACAACTTCATATAGTCCAAAAATGCAAAAGAACAATGAAAGCAAATTCAATCAGAAATTATTTGAGAGCAAATTAGAACCTAATCAAAAATTCTAATATGACATTTTTATCTGAGATGTCTTTTTATTATCTTTTTTTTCTTCAGGAAAAGCATTGTGCAAGTGAATGGAAGATTTATGCCAATCTATGTGCATTAGTATGTAATCATTATGAATGTGGACAAAGTGCAGTATTTATGCTGTTTACTGGTATAGCCTCAGCATTTGGAATGGTGTTGGTTATTTAGAAAATTATCATTAAGTAAAAGTTAAATATGTGAATAAATGAATGATTAAACTATCCTTGTTTTTTCATATTTGTGTTTAACTATAGTTAATTCTATCCATAGACTCATTTACACCATGGTTTGTATATGAACCTAGATAGTATATGGCAGTGTATTAGAAGTTTTATGTTTACTAATGTGTAGGGTCTAGAGTTCATTTTGTAACCTTGTCTAGATATTCATGATTTGTTTTTAAGTTCCCCTGAGCCATCTAAGAAATAGATTTCCACTGAAAACTTCATTGCTTATGTCAGGCCTATCTTAGTAGGTAGGTACTTTCTAGGATCAGATATCTGTCTTATTAAGTTTTGTCTAAACCTTTTTCTTTCCACAGAGCCTATACTCTGATACTGTGTTCTAGCAACTGTTTGCCTTGTCACCTTGCTAGAGAAATCAACTACCAACTTCATTCATTTTGTAAAACATATTAGATAACATGCCACGATCTAAATTCCATAATACATTTAAAATTCCCCCTAAATTGCACATTCTTTAAAAGCAATGATTTTTCTTTGTTGAATTCATTTACTGAATGATACGCCAGGGTAATCAATAATATGTATTCAACAAACACTTGTTAATGGATTAAAAAGTGGTTGTTCTAGGCTTGGTGCCTGTAGCTCAGCAGCACCAACCATATACACCAGAGCTGGTGGATTTGAATGCCTTGGCCTGCCAAACAACAATAACTACAACCAAAAAATAGCTGGGCATTGTGATAGGCACCTGTAGTCCCAGCTACTTGAGAAGCTAAGGCAAGAGAATTGCTTAAGCCCAAGACTTTGAAGTTGCTGTGAGCTGTTACACCATGGCACTCTACCTGAGGTGACAGCTTAAGACTCTGTCTCAAAAAAAAAAGTGGTTGTTCTAGTAATTTTCTATGCAATATGATAGAACTTTAGCTTTGTCAGTTCAGTAATTTAAAATAAACAAGATAAATTTGAAATTAGCATTCTATTTTATTTTTTTATTGACATGTAATAGATGCACATATTTTTAGGGCACCTGTAATAATTTTACATATCCATATAATTCGTAAGGAGCAAAATAGTGTAACCAGGATATGTATCACCTTAAAGATCTGTCTTTTCCTTATTCTAGAAGTAGTTAAATTATTGTTTTCTAGTTATTTGAAATTAGCATTTCTATAATAATTTGTTTTTAAAAAGGTATAATTTTATTTATGCTATTTTCGCTGCACATATTATTATTTTCTTAGCTTTTGCTTGCATTTCCTATCGCTTCCCTTTCATTACCCCAGCAGTTCACAATGGGTACACATTGGCAATGTCTGAAGACATTTCTGATTGTCACAATTGGGGGAGGAGGTGCTGTTGGCATCCAGTAGGTAGAAGATAGAGGTGTTGATAAGCATTCTAGAACACATAGGACACTCTCCCTCCCATTAAAGGACAATCCAACCTAAAATGTCATTAGTGTCCAGGTTAAATGTGGTTAAATTAACCAAATCTAATTGGAAGCCAAAGTGAAAACAGGCTGAGTGATAAAGACCATTATCATCAGCCTACTGGGACACAGAATCCAGGGTGCCCCAAAAGTTTCCATCCATAGAAAACGTGCATAGAGAAGATGGGAAATTATAGTGAAATATGCCTTTATTTACAAGAGACTCTCCTTAGTTGAATACTTTCCTACCTTGACCACTTCTTTAAGTTGACCTAATTTTCATAGACCATACCCTGGGCCTAGTTCCTTTTGTTGACTACCTCCATATTTTGATCAGTTTGTTATAGTCCTTTGGGTGATCAACTTACAAAAGTTTTAGTACATTCATTACAAAATTTTACAAACAGATGGCCAACATGTAGAGTATTTTTTGTAATGTTTTATAAAATTTTGCAATGAATATTTTCATAAATAAAGGTATCTTTCACAGGGTGAAATGATTGTGTAAGTCGCTTCTTCTTCTCTGCTCCAACTTTGCCCCTTGGCTATTCTGAGAGAAACTGGAAGTTCTGGGTTTTCTGCTTTCTGTCTCAGACATATGTCTAGACCTTGGTGGCCACATGGCAATGTGAGACTTAGGGGGCAAATGAAAAGATATCAAAAGGATGACTGTGTTATGGCTTTGTTACTGGAATTTCTTCAGTGAGTCCTTGGTCTCAGGGATTTGAAAATTAAGCTCATGGGCTACAGATCAGTGATAAAAGGAGATTTTGTTGAGGATTAGGGTGTGTGCTCTCTAGTCAGGGTGGAGCCATCCAAAAATGTTTGGGGCCGCTTTGTTCATGATCTTGCTAGGTCTCAGAGGGTGTGGACTGTAGTGTGTTTGCACCTAGAGATGGGAGTCTGATTTCTGAGCTCACTTAAGCCTGAAAAATGGGGGTTCCCTGTCTAGCTCTGAGTGGGGAAATCCTGTATCAATGTTATATTTATAAAATGTCTCTCACTTGTAAAATGTAATGATTTGGTTGTCTAAATTATTGGAGAAACTGAGCCTTTGTCAAAGAATAAGATTTTTGCCTTTTAAACCTTCTAATTATCGGTTTAGCCAAGTGAATAAATAACTTCATAGTACACTATGATCCTGTTTTATAAAAAGTTGTTGTTTGAGAGTAAGAGAAAATATAGAGAAAGGAAAATGGCACTCTGTAAGGAAAGGACCTTGTGTGGTAAATTTAGTCCTGAAACAGAATGGTTATTTTAAAAAAAAATGATAGTGCGATCCAAAAGGTTTAGAATGTTTGTAGATTGTCTGTCTGGTTAAATGAAGCTCATAAAAGGGAATTTGTGAAGGAATTGACATATGAACCAGTTGACTATGTATTTCCTTTAGAAATTTTTGGCTTGCACTTTTGTTTATACAAATGTTTTAAGCTTTTGATATTTGACAAATCTTCCAAAATTAAAACTCTAAATTTGGTCTTTTTGATATGTCAAGACCATTGAAAGTCAGAAAAAGACATATTAGGCTTACTTCGTATGTTAAAAATGTATAGGAAACATTATCAACTATGAAATGGTGATTAATTTTCTGTGGATTATGTTTATATGTATGTTCCAGTATTATAAAATATTGATCTGTCTGAGTGTATATTGTCAGTAATAATTTTAATTTATATCAAAAAGTGTTTTTTTTTTTTTAACTGGCTGAGTTCAAAGTTTGTCCTTCAAAAGAAATATTAGGAGAGGCAGATGAATTCTCTCAACTTCAAATTTCTGATGTCTTTGGAAATTAAATACCTTTGGGCTAAAAGCAAATTTCTAGAACTTTAATTAGAAAGCCAACATGTCTATGAGTATTGCTAAACTAACTTCAAATGGAACAGACATCAGTTACATGAAACTGGGCTGGTTTGTTATGGCTTTTTGTCTGATTCTTTGTGTTCTGTTTCCCAGAAGTCAAGAAAGCCATTTTCTGTCTTTTGAGCTATTTGTAGCTTTTCAGCAATGTATGTTCTTGTAGGCAGAATTTTAAATATTTATTTTTTCTCTCTCCTTGATTTCTCAGTAATTTGAAGGCCATTTTTAAGTATTCTTAATTTCTGACAATACAATTATTTGCGTAAGTTCAACATGAATCTGTTTAGTCTATAGGACGTGATGAAGGAAGGCACTGGTTATTTTACCAAGGCATTAACTGGAATAACATTTTCAGAAGTGTCCAGACTGCATTAAGGAATTAAGGTTGACTTTATAAGGCCAATTAAAAAGCCCTTTGGAAAAACTGACCAGATAACAATCAATAGCATTTCCTAACCTGTGGTAAGGAACAAAGGTCACTTTCCAACAGGTCTGGAAATCAGAATGTGCTTGGGGACCTCAAGAGAAGAGGAATTTACCCAATGCATACAGGTATCTAATGGCACAGATGAAACCTAGGCTTGTGGAAGTCTTTTAAGTCTAACCTCAGATTCCTTATAAAAAGTTCCAGCAAAGCCAAATTTAAAGAGAAGAAAAGCCTAGATGGCTGATAATTATTCTTGCTGCACTTTATGTAAATAATCAGACCCAGTATAATGGAAGCACAGATTATTTTGGCAACTAAGTTAGTTCTGCTGTAATTTGTCATTAGTAAAGAGAGAGAAATAGTTCAAAAGAAAAAATAACTGTTGCCCACCTGTATTAGATTCCAGCCTTGTCTGCAATGTCAGGTCATAAAATGAAACATAGTTGTTTTACTAAATTGATCTAATAAATGGAATTAAGAAACTTGCCAAAAAGTATAGAATTATATATGATAGTTATATTTGCTCTGAAGTCTTAAGGCTCAAAAAGGTCACCTGTTGGCTACACTAAAAAAATTAGTGCAGTATTAAACCTTATCTGCTCTGTCTATATAGACATCTCAGAGTGTCTATATCAGAGACATCTCAGAGTATACAGACTGTGAAATTTCCCAGTAAATGGTGCAACTGTAACACAGCCTCATATGTGGCCCCATACCCAACTGATATTCAGGAATATTCACTCAAATTGTGCAGAATTTTGGATTGGTTCTGTAAGGACTCTTAAGACTATGTATTATCTTAAGAACTGTGATAAGTCTGCAGGTAGGAAAACTAATGTTCTCATTGTGTAAACCCTAACCTCAAAATCTACAACTTGTAAATGGTTGTAGATAACTGCTAAATGGTTTCATTCTCTTACACTGAACCCAACCTTGACTTCGTTCCTGTCAGTGTAAGGGAGCCAGAAAGCCACAAACGTATGCAAGGTGGCTGAGTCTTGCAGAAGCCAGATGAAAGGCCTGAGAATTTCTATGAAAGACTGGGTGAAACATACAGACTGCCAAACCATTGTATGAAATTACTAAGAGGGAAGAGACTCAATTGAACAGACAGAAGCCCTTGAAGAATAACAAGAAAGATCTCCATTTGGGTAATTAACCATTTTCTGTTTAGTCTTTTGTGTCTGTACATCCTTTCCCTCTGCAGGATCAAGGGCAGTGGTTCTCAACCTGTGGGTCATGATCCACAGGAACTGAATTAAAGAGCTGTAGTGTTAAAAAGATTGAGAACCACTGGTCAAGGGGATCAAGTCTAGATCAAGGATCAGAACTGGGTCCCCCTCAAACCAAGGTAGAAAGGACTTTACACCATCATCCTGACCACATGCACAGCAGTGAAGGTGAAGGGATCCTCACCTGGATTCCTCACAGCTGGCTTAAGAGAGCTTCACTGCCCCATGGGAAGCAAAGGTAACTTTAAGAGGGCCAACATGCCCTGCTCCAGCCACATACTGGGAGCAGACTGTTTGATGCACAGCTGAAGCCTGAGGAAACTCCTTGTGAGTCTTTTCTTAACTGGACTTAGGACTTTGGGAAAAGAGGAGGAGGGATGTAATCTGTGTACCTTATTAACTGTTAATAACAGTACATTATTAACAAAATTGAATACTATGTTGCCATTAAAGTGGTTAACATGATGACATGCTTCCAAGCATTTATGCTACGTAACTATACAACTGAGATAGGACAAAAGGTGACTCCTTTATAGCTTCCATGAATGTGAAGGCACCCAGAGGGGAGCTTGTGCTCATAATCAGATACAGTACTCTATGTGTGACACAGGGAAAAGTTAAAACTCGTATGTATATTAGCCCACCACTATGGTACAAGTAAGGCCCAGGTAGAGAACCCTAGAGGGTCACAGTCCCTGAAATCTGAGTACTGGGCCAGATCAGGGAAAAAGGAAAGCCCAGCCAGATGGCTCTGAAGTTTACTGCCTGCAGCACCATGTGAGGGTGCTAAAGCAGAAGGAACTGGGAAAGAAACTATAGGACAGATCAGAAATATTTCTGCACCATCCAGGTGTTGTGGTGGGTGCCTATAGTCCCAGCTACTCAGGAGGCTGAGGCAAAATAATCACCTACACCCAGTAGTTGGAGGTTTCTATGAGCTGTGATGTCACAGCACTCTACCAAGGGCGATAAGGTGAGACTCTGTCTCTTAAAAAAAAAAATTCTGTACCTTAGATTTTGTAGAAAAGTCATGTAAAGTTGAATGTGAAAAGTGATTCATACCGGCTCCTACAGAAGCAAACTGATACTGAGACCCCAAATTAGAATACAGATGGAGTCTCAAAAGAGGGGAATGAGGCGGGATACCCAAGAAAGGTGAGATCCAGGAGAACAGGTCTTCTCAAGGAGAGCACAAAGACACACCTGCAGGTCCTCTCCATGGTAACTGAGCTCTTGGGAATTTGTAAACTTAACTTCCTGGAACTTGGAAATTTTCACTTCTGTGAAATCCTGTATTTCTGTGGGGGCTGGAACAGCATCTCCTGTTTGATTCAAACTGACCAATGAGAAAGGTACCCATTGGTTGAACCTTTTTGACCAGTGATAAAAAGGCAAAAACCAAGCCAGTGAGGGAGTATGGCCATTTTGAATTCTTCTATGCCCTAAGCTCTGCCAGCTGAAATAAAACCCTTCTTATTATAAATAAATAAATAAATAGATAAATAATTTTAAAAAGGTACTTTGAACTATAATTTTTCCATTTTCTCTCTGTATGGAGACATTACAGGTGACTTTTGGGACACCGTAGGCATAGAGAAATGTCAAGTAAAGAATAGCAAGCACATATAGTCATTTTTTCTATGTATTTGCTTTCAAAATGATCAGTTAGCTTAATTACAATTTCATAAAATAAGATACAGTTAAAAAATCTTTGTTATGAAAGTAATATGCCTTTTGATCTAATATTTTATAAGTTAACATGCTAATTTGAAAAGAGGGGGATTAATTTTGAAAATCTTCATCTTATGATCAGTGCAAAGTAGGAGAAAAACACCATGAAACACACTCATTTCCCTACTACATGGGTCAGTAGCTCATGGAATTATTTTGATGTAGAAAGTATGCTTAAAATATTTAACTATCAAGTTCAATTTTACATTCAGAATAATTGTATGCTTGATATTTTTCTTTAAATGAAATACTTGGTTAAACAGAAAGAGAAAAACATATAGGAAGAGGAGAGGAAGTCAGATTTCCAACCAAATGAGAGTGGCTTTTGGCAGTACTGGAGGAAGAACTTTACTCTCTCGTCTTTACTGCTCGTAGGGTCCCCAAATCCTTTCCTACCTATCACTTAAAAATCATATGATGATCTCTTATGAAGTTTTACTTTTTCTAGGTTTTGTTCAAAACGAAATGAAATATTATCGACTGCACTCATTGTTTACAACAACCACTTGGAAATCATCTGAATATCTAGCCCCATAGAATATTAACCAAGAACTTCCCTTTTTCTGTAAATATTAAAATTCTGTAGATAAGTCATTATATTACTAGAACATCATCAGAATTAGAGTTCTAACTAGTGTTCACAGAAGTAATAACACAACTTCCAAGTTTGCATTTGAGAATTTAGGAAAGGAGCCCAGTTCTCCACTGGAAGGTAGTGTACAAGGAAAAGAAGCTACATGCAGGAAAATAATTTAAGGAGGTTTATTCTGAGCCAAATTTGAAGACCATAGCCCAGAGCCAGAATCAAGAAGCCTTGAGTAAGTGGACTCACAGTGGTGGGGTTACACTTTGGTTTTATACATTTTAGGGAGACAGGAATTACAGGTGTGGTCTTAAATCAATACTTGTAAAACAAATGTTGCTTAGGCCCCAAGAGGTGAAAAGGAATGCTTAGGTTAAAGAGTCTGTAAATTAGAGACAAAGTTCCTAACAGATGAAGTGGCTTGTTATGTATATTGAGGACCTGCAGGTAGTTCTTGCATAGCTCTAGGACTGTAAGTGAGTCACAAAGGACGTCTCTAAGAGGGGGATGGGGCATGATGAGACACAATTGATCTCCTTTCTCTCTCTTTCTCTCTCCTTCCTCAACTCAGTTTTAGGGATACCTTGGCCAAGAAGGAGTCCAGTCAGCCACTTAAGGGGAGGGGAGCCTTAAGATTTTATTTTAGTACATAGTGGTTACAGGAAAATACAACTTTTGCAACAAAAAAGCTATTGTGTAACTTAAAAAGGAGTTCTACTAGCCTAAGCCAATCACCTTTATAACATAGAGCTCAGACTTCTTTACAGCCAGCATTTCTTCCATATATATCTCATTTTCAGAAGGCAGATTGTGTTCAACTATGCCTTTACCTCACTGCTCTGATAACTGAAACAGGTGGTACTGAGCCCAGCAATTCAGTCATTACAGTCTTGAAACGATCTATTCTACACCCTCAAAGCAAACCCTTCCATCTCCTCAATTGTGGTTCCCCATGTGTGAATGCAGACTCTATGAATGACTAGGGACTCCCTAATTTAGGAGCAAAAGAATAACCATTATGCCATTCAGATCCTTATCATTATGTTGCATTTCCTGTGCTTATTTTGCAGTCTGGAAGACATCTTCACTTATAACAGCTCGTCAAAATAAAACCTTCAAAGGTATCAATTGCAAAAGCTACATGTTTGCTTGTGTGTGTGGAGATTTTAGAAGTTTATTAGAAATTCTTAACCTTTTGCAATTTATACACATATAGACGTGTACACACATATGCAATATATTTTCTATGTTACGTATGTTTTAACATTTACAATTAGCGGTTAAACATAACACGTCTTCAATAGCTACAAGTTACACGGGCAGCTTATTTTTCCTCTGTCCTCATAGTCCAGATTAAACAATTTTGCTTGTGTACCAAATAAAAGAATTTTGAAATATTCATTTATTTTAAATTTGATATAAAAACTTATTTAAATAGTAATGTAGAGTATGTTTTCCTGTACATTGCATCTTGTAAACCTTAGTGTTTTAATAGTATGTTGCTGTGTCTTCAGAATAACACATTAAACTCTTTCGATTTGTGAAAAATGTCTAACCTAGAATCCAGTTGGCAAAGTCAATCATCAAATCAAGGAGCCAAATAAATTTTGCTTTGTGTCAGATAGACCAGAGTTTATTTTTAATTCAAATTGTCATAAATATTATTTTAATTCAAGTACACATATCCAAATGAAAACCTTCTCAGTTTTGAATTATAATTCTGAACTAGGTAGTTAAGAGGCAAAATGAAACAAAAAAAGAGGCACTGGCAGGCAATCTTGCCCAGAATGGATATTATAGGGAGACTCTGGGCAGCTCTCTGAGCCTTGCTTTCACTGAGAAACACACCTTTTCAGCTGGGGCTGAAAAGATTCTCCATAGGTACAGTATGCTTTTACAGTATGATAGGGAGGCAACTGAGAAAAGGCAACTAAATATACTTAAGTAGAAAGAACGATATTAGGGAAGGCTCATGTGGACGTTAAGGATTCAATTATCAAATCCCTTGAGACTAGTGGAGCCCACTATACTCACTGAAAACTTTACACACTTGTGGATCGATGGGCACTTGGGATTCTTCCATGACCTGACAATTATGAATTGGGCTGCAATAAACATTCTGATACAAATATCTTTATTGTAATGTGATTTTTGATGTTCTGGGTATATACCTAATAAAGGAATTGTAGGATCGGTCTTACAAGGGTATAAGTGAATCTTTCTAAAACTAGAGTATAAATGTCTTAACACAATAACTAAGTAAATGACATAAAGTCTATGTTAACCAGTTTGATGAAAATATTTCAAATTGGATATGAAAACACTACACTGTACCCCATGTTTGCATTAATGTATA
>NW_003852405.1:6950687-6952293 GCF_000181295.1 Otolemur garnettii
TTTTTTTTTTTTTTATTCAGAAATTATATTTATACATATAAAACATATATTTCCTAATCTTGATCAATTTTGATAATATTCCCTCAACATACACTTACTTGGCAGACATTTCTCAGTACTTTGGGTTGTATTAGCGTGATGGATTGTATTACTGTCTCCCATTATCCACTCCTACTCTACAGGTAAAGGTCCTGCTCTGACTTGCTGTGTGTCTTTGTGGGTGGAATGCAAATCTGCATTCCATGTGATTTATTTTGTCAAAGAACAGTGAGTAATCCTGCTATGTGCCTCATCCAAGCAGAAGCTTTAAATGCTTTACTAAATATACTGGCCATGCCCCCTATTTTTACCAAAAAAGTCTTCCCTGAGAAGGCTGCTCCTTCCCTCTCACGTGACCTGAGAAAATGCATACAGCCGGGCAGGACCAGCAGCTTCCCACAGAGCCTTAGATGGCCCACTGCCCTCCTGGAACCTGAGTAAGAAATAAATATTTGTTGGTTAGATCCCTGGGAGACTGATAAGTTATGCATCAACATTTCCAAATAGGGCCAGTGGGCAAAATGGACCAAATCTCTACCCTCAGGGAGATTACATTCTACCTAGAGTATATTTAAGAAAATAATATTTCAGTATTATGTAGGAATCAACAAGGAAAATGAAAGGCTCCATTCCTATTCTCTCAAGGGCATATTTTTTTTTTTAAATTGTCCTTTTGCTTAGTCTGTATCAATATTCCAGGAAACAAAACTAATACATACCAAAAATCAACAAAACCTACACTTTTGGTTTATTATTATTATTTTTTTTTGAGAGGGGAGACTGTGATTCGTCTTGAAACAACAAATGCAAACAAAAAAATACTCTCATGCAATAAATTATTTCACTTTTCAGTAAAGAAAATAATCCATGTGTAGAAAGAAAAAAGCTTGTACTTGGCACAAATACTTCACATAAACCTAGGTTATAAGTTAAGTCATAAAGCTAAAAGAAACTTTTAAAATGCCCCATGCAATAGCTTTTCCTAGAGTATGGGGTTGTTTCAAAGGTACTTTAGAGTTTTTCTTTTTCCCGTGAGTATTTACAGCACCTGTGTGCTGAAGTTCCTTCATTTAACTCACACCCACTGGGAGATTTTACGCACTGCTCCCTTTGCTGTAGGGCCTTTCTCCTGAAATCATCACAACTATCAATAGATTTTAAGGGTTTCATATAGTTCTCTTTTTAGTACATATTTCCTTTTTTTTTTTTTTTAATATTTGTGCAAAGTTAATGCCTATCCCCATACCAGAAATTTTAGCAATAATTCATTCAAAATGAAGGCTACTATGTGTCTGGTACTGACATAGCACTGATGATATGGAGAAAAATAAAAAAATGAAAGGCAAGAAGATCCCTGGTCCTAATACTGCTTATATTCTAGAAATTAAGGGAGATGACAAATAAATAAATGAAACGAGGAAATTGTTAAAATTATACAAACTTCACACACATAGAAATTTTAAAGGGTTGGTTGTAAGAAGGTGATAATCGAGGAAGGGCCTGAAAGAGATGAGGCAGCAACCATTACAAACGTCGGTGGAAAGAAACTGCGGAGCAGAGGAAAGTC
>NW_003852405.1:6953571-6961703 GCF_000181295.1 Otolemur garnettii
AAACACTATTTTGAATTGTTTTCATACTCGTACATTTCTTTATATTTTTAACATACATACATTTTCCAAAAAATATATGTCATAGCTTACTTGTGTTTCAAGTTTATTTAAATCACATCAGAAAGTATGGATTCTGTAACTTTTTTTACACTACATTTTATAAGATTCATATGTAGATAAGGCTCATTTCTTTTTTTAAACTTCAGTATATTACAAAGGTACACACATTTTGGTGCTTCCCCTAGTTTACCTCTTGGAAGATCTAGCATATTAACTGAGAATTAACTCTCTTGTCTCTAGATTTTTAACTGAGATATACTTAATGACCTTTTATTGGCTCTTATGCATATAAAGTCAATAATTTTGCTTAAAATCAAAACACATCATAGATTAGTGAAACACACAGTTATAAGTACAATACAAAACTAGTTATTTGATCTATGTAAGAGCTATGAAAGTAAACCTCAATTTTTATTTTATAAAATGTCATAAAAATTGGATCATTATTCTAAGTGACATCTAATATCCATTGGGTACTGGAGTATTTTAGTGCGAAATGAATAAAGGCTAGGTATAAACTATGTTGACTGATGTAACCCAGAAAATATCTTTTTCCTTCAACTTCAGATTCTAATAGAAAATAAATAAAAAGAGCAATGAATATCTTTCCATCATGAAAATGTTATTATAAACAAAAACGTTAGGATCATACATTATAACCAAGCTCTTGATGCCAACATTTATTCTAAATCAAAGAAAAATTCAAGAGTTTGCACAAGTGGGAGAATGTTCTCAGGACTCACATTTTTAAAGAAAACCCTCTCTTGTGTATTTGCAATTGTTTCTGTGGCTCCTTCATATGGTTAGCAGCTGGAAGTTATGCAACATCAAAACCATGAAATGTTGTTCTACATAATTTCCAATGCTCTCCTTCTGCAAAATCATAACAGTAGCAAAGTTATGAATTTGAGCCTTAGATAAATAACACATTTCATGCATTCGGAGAGAAATGCCCTTACTGTTCTACAGCAACACACCTGCAGTAGTCGCAAGGGATCTGAAACATACTGCCTTAAAGTCCAAGAGTTGTGCAAAAAGCTGTGGGATCCAAATGGACACTGTAGGTTGTAGGGAAAAACATGCATTTTGGCAACAGACCTGGGTTTATGTCACAGTTCTTCCTATTACTAGTTGTGTAGTTTATTTTCGACTTTAAAGTGGGAGAGTTAATACTAGTCTAGGTTAGGCTGCAGTAATAAACAACGGGTAAACCTTAGCGGCTTATACAAAGAAAGGTTCCTTTTCGTTCTCACTAAGGCTACACCTCTGTCATAAGGTGGCTGGAGCTTCCCTAACATCAGCTCACACAGTGACATACCCTGATGGAGAAATCACTACATCAAAAGCTGTAATTAGCTGGAGCAGAGGGAAAGAGCTCCCACAAATAAATACTTCAGTCCAGAAATGAAACACGTCACTTCCACTCACCACGTACTGACAAGCGCTCATCTCATAGGGCCCCCAACAGTGGCAGAGTCACAAAGAGCATTCTGCACATGTTTCTAGAAAGTGAAGATCCAGAATACAAGGCACACCATGGAAGACTACCACACGTTTTTTGAGAATGTATTAGTAATTTACATACATTTTAGCATAACATTTATAAAATAAAGTAAATATCTGAAAGCATTCTTCATTGAGTGCTGTTTTTGAGCGTACAATATTGTTATTAGCAAGCAGGAGGAAAAGACATCACCTCTGAATGGAATTTGTTTACACTTAACTTTATAGTTCTGGTCAGTTTCTTTGGTGAATATATCTTTTAAATATAGAAAGGATGTCCTCTTTCATTTTTAAATATTAAAAGTGGCATTATCATAACTTGCCCTAAATATCCAACTGATGTGAAATGTAGAAATGTAGTCATAAAAACAAAGGACTTATGAGATCCCAGATACTCTTTAGATGTTTTCCAGATTTATTAAATATGGCAGAAAAACATTTTCATTAAACAAAGTTTAATTCGTGGTCCAATTGAAGAGAATCAAACAATAGACTTTATAGACCCAGAAAATTAATTTTCTTTTCCAGGACATACAATTATTTTCTGGTGGAGAGGGGCAGGGCACGGCCTTCTGCATATCGTCTCACTCTATTGTTACTGAGAGAGACAAAATAACCACAAAAGTTATTTCTGATTTCTAAAAATGCCTTCTAGAATGTTCCATGCAGCAATTACATGTAGTATTAGAATATCTATAATAGGTGAATAATATTTTCTGCTATATTTCCACATACTTACAATACTATGACAAGTATTATTTAATTCCATTTGTATTCATCAAATTTTTACCTTGAGGAAAAAAATTTCATGGGCATATTAGAATCTGAGAGCCTTGAGAAAAGTCTTCAGACACTGTGCATTTCAACATCAACCTCCAGCCAGAGGAATAGCTCATAATTCACAAAAGGTAATTACATGTTATCCAGAAGATGTTTTGATTACAGTTTTGCATTATCACAAATCAAATATCTCAATTTGCATTATCACAAATCATATACCCCAATTCTGAGTTAACAAATTTTTTCAGGAACATAATTAAATGAGACTTTTAAAACTACATCCCAAAACTACAGAGAGAGAAAGAGAGAAGGAAAAAGAGAGAAAATAATACATTTTTTCAAGACATTTTATAGCAATAGTTTTTTCTGGAGGAAAAGAGATGCTATATTTCTAATATACAAATAAATTAGAAAATCTTCTTACCACTTATCTAAACCATACATATCTCTGTACACTTAAGATGAGCATATGCAAGTTACAAGAAAGTATTTAAAAGCCCTACTGAATCTTCAATAAAAGTATAATTTCGATGACTTTCTCTCTCTCTCCCATACATACGCACACACATGTCTAAGCATATATTCTGTAATTCTGTACTTGGGAGATTTTGGAAGGAATAAAAGATTTTCATTCTTCCTACTAGAGGAAATTCTGAATAAAGTCCTTCCTTCAGAGTAAAGAGTTCTATTTTTCACTCTCCTGTCCTTCAAGTTTAGATAACTGACCCAAATTACATCAGTTATAATACATCCCAACCTTTGTCATGCAGTAATACTCAGGCAAGGGGAACTGTCACAAACTTTCCCAGAATCAGAAGATAATCTTTTAATCCCTCCGAGAGGTAAAGCCAGATGATATGAGCAGCAAGATCAATACAGACAGATTGACTCTGTGGTCAAAACTCTTCACCGCTCTACTGTATGGTGTCTCATCTGAAACTAGGGAACCACCATGTGTCTGGAAGCAAATAAAACTACAAGTTTTGTCATGAGGTGGGTGACTTTCCGTCATCCTCATATTTAAAACTTGAAAACAAGAATTCTGAACATTTGCATGTTATAAAACAGAGGCCCATCATAAAGCAAGAGTTAATATTTTAAAATGAAGTGTAAAAAGAAAAACAATACTAAGGGGCGGCACCTGTGGCTCAAAAGGGTAGGGCACTGGCCCCATATGCCGGAGGTGGTGGGCTCAAACCCAGACGCAGCCAAAAAAAAAGAAAAACATGTTCTATATATATATCTAACATCATTGTTAATAGCAAAAGACTGAGAGCCCCACCCCTTCCCAAGGAGACATAAAGGGAGGGGATCAGCTCTCATCCCCCTTCTTCAACAGAGCACCAGAACTCCGAGCCAGTTAACAAAGGACAAAAAGGTAATAAAAGGCATCAAATTAGAAAAGAGGTTATAAACCTTTGTCTGTTTCAGATGACATTGTAGTTCCCTCAAAATCTCTTAGAACCCATAATGATTCAGCAAGATCACATGAAATAAAATCAATATACAAGAATCAATTATATTTCCACATACTAGCAATAAAGACACAGATACCAAGTTTAAGAGCAACGTCGTCAATAATCACTCAAAAAATAAATAGGTGTTATAGCTAACAAAACATATGTATTATTTGTACATTAAAATTATAAAATACTAATGAAGAAAAAAGACATTAAAAAATGAAAAGACAATTTTCTTTTATGACTTGGAAATTTATCACGGTAAAGATGTCAGTTTTCCCCAAACTGCAGTTTTAATGCAATTCCTACGACAGTTGGCAAGACGCTCTCCTATGCACATTGAGGAGTGAATTGGAGACCATCCATTCAGTAAATGGAATAAGTGGTTACCCGGATTTTCTGGGTCTAACTTCAGTACCTTTGTATACATCTGCCTCCTATAGGCATTCTATAGACTTAACATGAATATTTTCATTGAGATAAAAAATAAAATTATCCACAATAAATATTTTCAATGTGTTATTTGCAATCATTACAGTAAATATTTCTTTTTACACACTTTAGTTTTGATTTGCAAGATTTAATTTGCAAAAGTATTAAGTGTATACACAGAAAAAGCATAATCTTTAAAGGAACCTACAACGAATTACTTTGTAACTGAAGAATGCTCCTAAGTGAGAACATTTATAGGCTCGTACATCTGTGTTTGCAGTTTTGAATCCCCAGTATTCTCAGAGTATAGCATAACATTTTATTTCATACAAGTAATACAATTTCTATCAACCTAAAAGTGTGCAACGGGTGTTATTCTACTTAAGTGAATGGATATGAAGGGCCACAGATGTGATCATAGCCAACCTCTCCAAGACAAAGAAAAAATACAAGGAAAAATATTCAATAAAATGTCATCAATTCTAAAACTATTCTTATCATGAGTTATACCTAATTGAATGTGGAGAACAGAAAGATTACTACTGGAAGGCAATGATTCACTAAAATACGAAATGAGATAGTGATGAAATGTGTTTTTGCATAAAAAAACAGAAAAGAAAATACAATGCCTAAGAAAGGGCTCTTCCCTAGATGGGTCCTTTCCCTTTGGTTTCTCTGTTTAGTTCCTGCATAACACTTGACTTTTTTTATCTTCCCATTTTAGTCTCAAACCTAGGACCTTTGAAAGCGTTTAGCAGACTCAGAAGTCATTGCAGTAAGCTAAGGAGGTCATTCAGTTTTTCAAATGTGTTTTGGATAAATGCCAGGGCAACCTATCCCCTACCTAAAAACGCAAATGCAGCCCATCTTCCAAAAGGTCCACTTCCATGGTGTAAAAAGAGAACCATTTGCAACATTTGGTAAGTAAAATAGTTTTTTGTCTGATTGTTTTCTATTTATAAATTCCATAGTATGAATTTAATTGGGATGTAAAAAATACAATGACTTAAAATTTCAATATTCTTTACACCCAGAGAATTGTAAATTCATCACTAGGTGAATTTTTTGTTTATTTGTTGACTGCTTAGACCTTTGTAATACTCTCCACAGGACTAATGGGAGCCACCAGAAGTGTGTACTTGTTATTTATCTCTAATTATTATCTCTAATAATAACAATTAGCTAGCTGATAAACGACAGAACCAAGAACTGAAGGTGGTCCTAAAATTTAAAATAAATAATGAAGGAGGGGAGCAGGTAGAGCCAGGGACTTCAGATTACTAAGTCACTTCCTTCAGGCCATAGAGGTTAAAGTTATCACATATTCTTCAATTTAAGAAAAGCAAGATTAATAGTTTTGGAGCATGGGAAAATACCTGGGCTTGTGTTGTTATATCTCTGCCATTTACTTGACATGAATGTGGATAATTCATTTTATATCTCTAATTCTCAGTTTCCTCAGCTAAAACAGTAGACAATAAATAATATTCATTTTATAGAGATGTCATCAGATTTAGTGGTTTAAGCTATCCATAGTGTTTTATGAAATATCTAGCACAAAATAACTAACTACGCCAGAGGTTCATACCTGTCATCCTAGCACTCTGGGAGGCTGAGGTGAGTGGATTGCATGAGCTCAGGAGTTTGAGACCAATCTGAGCAAGAGACCCGGATTCTACTGAAAATAGCCGGGTGTTGTCCCAGGTGCTTATAAACCTGGCCATTTGGGAGGCTGAAGCAGTAGAATTGCTTGAGCCCGAGTTTGAGGTTGCTGTGAGCTATGATGCCACAGGCACTCTACCCACGGCAACAAGTAAGACTCTGCCTTAAAAAACTCCATCTAACTACTCAAGAAATCATACTTATTTTGAAACTTGCGTACTCCCAAGTGGGTAGGAAATCAGATGGCTCTTGGGAAAACAATAACAAAGAACAAAACATTGATTATTTTACTAAGAAATAAACTTGTTCATATGTTAACTGAAGCTCATAAGTAAATTAGTGGCAGGTGGGTGGCAATGAATGTAATAAAGGGTTAGTGTTGATTTTGATAGACAATAAAAATTATTATGAGCCTAATCATATTGTTACAATTAGTGTATGCCTTTTGTGGAAATTTTGAAATACCTGAGGAAGAAAGTTTGATTCCTTTAATGTAGGTTATGACCTGCGGGGTTTATTTAATGATAATTTTTCATTAGTATTTTCTCATCATACTAAATTATCAGCTAAATGCTGATTTGCATGGCTGCATAATGAATATAATGAATTCTGAAAACAATTTACAAGTTATTCAGACCCTCTGAAGCTTAGTTTCCACGTGTACAGCACGGTGGTTATAACAACAGCTCTCAAAGATGTACTGTGAGCACTAACTGAGATGATGCTGGTGAAAAAGCAGTGGGGGAGGTGGAATGGCCTACAGCACTGTGAGTTATATTATCCCCTGTAAGCCAGTGAGAGTGAGGAAAGAGGCTGGGCGTGGTGGCTCACGCCTGTTGTCCCCGCACTGGGGGAGGCCGAGGCGGTGGATTGCTTGTGCTCAGAGGTTCGAGACCAGCCTGAGCCAAAGTGAGAGCCAGAGTGAGACTCCATCTCTACCAAAAATTGCCGGGCATTCTGGCAGGCACCTGCAATCCCAGCTACTTGAGAGGCTGAAGCTAGGGAATCACTTAAACCCAGGGACACAGGGGTTGGTGTAGGTTGCTGTGAGCTATGATTCCAGGGTACTCTACTGAATGACACAAAGTGAGATTCTGTCTCCATAAAATAAAATAAAATAAAAAAGCAAAATTAAAAAAATAAAAAGAATGGGGAAAGACATGTGATATGGTTGATACTAAGAAAATTAAAATTATTAGAGTGTTAATTGCTATTTTGCATCTCTATAGCACTTTCTTACTTTGAGAGGAAGACTAGGCTGTGTGTTGCTTTTGCCTTGAGTTAATTTTATTTGTGTGATATTAAAGCAAAATCCTCCAAAAAAGATAGACATTAAGGAGAAAGTCAAGGCTGGATGCCGTGGCTCTGTAATCCTATCACTTGGGAGGCCAAAGTGGGTGGATTATCTGAGTTCATGGGTTAGAGACCAGCCTGAGCCAGAGCGAGACCTCATCTCAAAAAATAGCTGGGCATTGTGGTAGGCACCTGTAGTCCCAGCTACTTGGGAGGCTGAGGAAAGAGGATTGCTTGAGCCAAAGAGTTTGAGGTTGCTGTGAGCTATGATGTCACAGCACTCTACTCTACTGGGTGACAAAGTGAGGCTCTGTCTCAAAAAAAAAAAAAGAAGAAAGAAGAAAGACACAGTTACAAGTTGACAAAGAATAAGAAATCAGAAGTAGAATGTTTTATATCACAGTGGGTCTTTTTTTTCTCAAGGATCGAAACATAATAACAATATCAATGTAGATTTATTCAAAAATTTTTAATTATTTGTAATTTATTTCTTGAATGCTTTTGAAATGTCCTTTGGCTTTAGAGAGTATCAGAAGGCAAGGACCATCTTTATCCTACACTTCTTCTTGAATTTCTTTGTCTTTTATTAAATTCTGCATTCAACAATATTCATCTTTATTTGAGGGAAAATATTTTCTAAATATTTCTCTAAAAAGGAGTTTGCTATTCTCAAAATCTCTCTCCTTTTTTTTTTTTTTTTTTGGTGAGACAGAGTCTTACTTTGTCACCCTTGGTAGAGTGCCCTGGCATGGAAGCTCACTGCAACCTCTAACTCTTGGGCTCCTGTGATTCTCTTGCCTCAGCCTCCAGCGTATCTGAGACTACAGGTGCCCACCACAACACCTGACTCTCTCTCTCTCTATATATATATATATGACTATATATATATATCATATAGATCATATATATATATCATATAGATCATATATATATATATATATA
>NW_003852405.1:6961731-7018694 GCF_000181295.1 Otolemur garnettii
GGGGTCTTGCTCTAGCTTGGGCTGATCTCAATCAAACTTGTGAGCTCAGGCTCAGGTGATCTGCCCACCTCGACTTCCCAAAGTGCTGGGATTACAGGCATGAGCCACCACACCCAGCCAAAAACATACCCTGATAGTGTTCCAGTCATAGAACAATATACTAAAACCTTTAAGTGTGGCTTTCAGTCTACACGTCTTGGAAGGTTATGCTTGAAAATGTTGAACTGTGTCAGAGTGCCACACGCCCAGTGGTATTGATATATGGCACTATCTGCTTTATCTCGGTAAAGTAAAATATGATTAATAACAATTCTTATGTACCAAAAGCTAGTGATATGTGTGCACTGGGATGGATAATAAAAGATCTGCGTTTTAGACAGAGTTCTGCTGCTAATTTGGGCACTGACTAAGAGCAAGCAATTTAATCTAGTCAGTTTCAGTGACTACTTTTTTTGCCAAAAAAAAAAATTAGATGATGGATGCTCAACTCTAAAATTATTACTTCTAATTGCACAATATATAAATCCTTATTTTATCATTTAAGTATAGGAGCTGTTTGCTTATAATGCAAGTCAAAATCCCATCCCATGTGTACAAAGCTTTTTTCCAGTTGTCTTGATTTATAACAGAATTTATAAAAAGGTTTTTCTTCTCTTTCTCTCAAGCATACATCATATTTTTTCTTCTTCTTTTTTATGAATTATGTGGTCCTCGTTTAACTCCTCTAATTCATTTTCTTTTTCTTTTCTTTTCTTTTCTTTCTTTTTTTTTATTTTAAAGACAGAATCTCACTCTGTCACCCTGGGTAGAGTGCTGTGGCATCATAGCACATAGCCTCAATCTCTTGGGCTCAAGCAATTCTCTTGCCTCAGCCTCTGAGTAGCCGAGACTACAGGTGCCTGCCACAAAAGGCTAGTTTTTCTATTTTTAGTGGAGATGATGTCTCACTCTTACTCAGGCTGGTCTGGAACTCCTGAGCTCAGGCAATAGACCTGCCTTGGCCTCCCTGAATGCTAAGATTGCATGTGTGAGCCTCCACGCTGGTGGTCAACTCCTCTAAATCCTGACTGCCTATCTTTCATCATTACCCTCCTTTCTTTTTTCCAACAGTTTTTTAAAAGAAATATATATTTTAAAAATTAAAATTCCAAACTGGAATTGGCTTTATTTCCTGAAATTATAATTTTTTTTCACAAAACTACCTATATCCATTCAATTTCTCTCGACAGATTTATGAATACAGATTTCAAGATCCCTTTGTCAATGTTATCACAGTGAAAGATAACAAGTTGTGTTTTTTCCCCTTTTCTGAATATTTTAGAATAGAAAATTAAGGGGAAAACAGATACAGAAAACAATGTTTCCCTGAACAGCCATGGTGTTTACATTCCTGAGGAGAAATGCGACTAAGCAAACATTTAGCAAACAATAAAACCCCCCAGGCAGTTGATGAGTCAAAAAGTATTTATAGAGTTGTTAATAAGTAGCTAACCCACTGAGCAACTGTGTGGTCCTGATGAGGACTCTAGGAGTTTAGGGCAGATAGTACCTATGTGATCTACTTTGCTTCCCAAGTTTTGGGTTTTAAACATTATAAGCTCCTGTGAAGAATGCTTGGTATGTTGGCCAGGGATGAAATGAATCACCTGCTTTGAAGACAATTCTGCCTCCACAGCGGGCTGTGTAATAAAGACAGAGAATGCAGGATGGAGCAGAACCAGAGCTAATGAGGCTCATTAAACAAACCTCACTAACTGAACGCGCATTCGCACCTCAAGAACCGTCCGTTGAAAAGAAGAAGCCATAGTCGGTATAACAATTCAAGGAGGTTTATTTTGAGCCAAATTTGAGCACCAGGACCCAGAGCCAGTCCCAAGAAGCCTTGAACAAGTGGGTGCTCAGTGGTGGGGTCACACTCTGGTTTTATACATTGGGGAGGGGGGGAGACAGGAATTACAGGTGAGGTCATAAATCAATACCTGGAAAACAGTGCTTTGGCTAAAAAAGGGACGTCTGGAAGTGGAGAGGGCTTGCAGGCGATGGGAGCTTAAAGATTCTTTAGCTGAAGAAAAATGGCTGAAAAACATAGGTTTTTGTCTAAAAGACCAAGAGTTGGTGAAAAGGCATGTTTAAGAGAAAGGGTCTGTTAATTAGAGACAAAGTACCTGACAGACTCAAGCGGTTTGTTCTGCATATTGAGGCCCTGCAGGGAGGTCTTGCACAGCTTGGACCTGTTAGGGAGTCACAGAGGGCGTCTCTAAGCAGGGGAGGGGCGCGATGAGGCAGGTCAGATCTCCTTTCTCATGGCCAGCAGCTCAGCTTTAGGGAGCCTTTTGGTCAAGAGGGGATTCAGTCAGGCAGCTGCTTAAGGGGGGCCTTAAGATTTTATTTTAGTTCACAGAACTTTCTGAAAGAGAAAAATGTAAACCTGTTTGATCTAAAAAGCCTCCGAGGACAGATTGCACTGAAACTCAGCTTCGATAACCTCTTCAGAGATACAAATCACTCTAATATTTTGTTTGGCGTTTCACAACATTCCTATTGTCTATCCCCACATGATTTTTAAATAATATGTTCATCATACGAATTCCTTTTTTTTGAGACAGAATCTCACTCTGTTGTCCTGGTGGAGTGCCCTGGCATCAGAGCTCACAGAAACCTCAAACTCAAGGGATCCTCTTGGCTCAGCGAGTAGCTAGGACTACAGTAGGCACTGCTACAACGCCTGGCTAGTTTTCCTTTTTTCTCTGTGAAGTAGAGATGGGTCTCACTCTTGCACATGCTGATCTGGAACTCCTTGAGCTCCAGCAGTCAGTCCACCTGCCTTGGCCTCCCAGAGTGCTGGGATTACAGGTGTGAGCCACCTCACCCAGCCTATTATTTGAACTTAAATTAATTTTGTTGTACTTACTTTTTTGGACTCTTACTTTTTTGGACCTGCAAAATATTCTTTGATAGTAGAGAGTCCGTTTATTCACTGTTTTGTTATCAGCTCGTAGCATTTTGTAAGCACTAAATTAACTAATATGGGACTAGTATATGACAGATTAGTTTGGGGGTGCTTCGGAATCAATTTTAGCAATAACCGATTTGTTGAGCTTTGTCGAGCAGGCAGTCCCTGACAGTCAACTTTATTCGCTGAGTTGAGAACTGCTACTATTGTTCTTCCAGGTCACTCACATGCCAAGAAATTCTTCCGGGGTCTATTTTTCATTCACTAATTCAAAACTTAAGAAAATTCCTATCCACGGTCTTTACATCTAGTTCCTCTATTTCTCCCTTGAAGTTGACAGATAACATTGATACTCCACTGAACTTTTTGTTTTGGTTTTACCTCTGAATATTTCCCCTTAAACCACTCATTTTGATGACCTGTATTGTAGCACCCCAGCCCCACTCTCTCCATAGCCCGGAGAAAGACACTTCAGAACTTCCATTTGTTTGAAATTAGAGAATCTAACAAGTCTGTTCCAGGACTGTGATTCACGTGGGAATGCCTCATGGTGCTTGAAGAGACAAAGAAAAAAAAATTACTTCCCATTTCGCCAAAGATCTGATGGTTATAGGTAGCCCCGAGTGTTCCCATGTAATCATGCTGGTGCAGGGATAATGTCATACAACGTGTATGCTTTGTCTTGTGGCACAACTTGATTCTGGAGTCATATGTAATACAAAACAGGGATGAGAACAGATAGAAACAGAAAACAAGATATCTATGCAAACCGGAGTGAGCCAGTGCTCAACTTCATTTGCTAATGAATTTACACATTTGCAGTGGGTCAACTACAAATGTGGGTCACATTTACTAAAAGGCAGCTTGAAAAGAAAAGCAAAAGCAGGTTGGCTCCTGTGGCTCAAGGAGTAGGGCACTAGCCCCGTATACCAGAGGTGGTGGGTTCAAACCCAGCCCTGGGCAAAGAAAGAAAGAAAAGAAAAGAAAAAGTAAAATTTAAGTTCACAGAGGGTGTTATATGAATATTTGTTAAATATGGAAATAAAGTAACTGAATAATTGAATGGAGATCTACATTATAAGAAGATAATTGCATGAAAAATGACTGGTTGCAGGACTGTGCCTAAAGTATAGTCACAGGAATCTAAGTGAGAGATTGGTGTGAATAAAATGACACTAGTATAGGTTGATTAGAAATATCAGATTTAAAAAAAAAAACACTTTGGGCATTGACATGCCAACTTTACGTAACTGATTTGGTGTTGAAGAATGGAAAAAGAAATGTATTGGGAGTCGAAGGCAACTAAGGATTTCTCATAGATGGCGTATAGTATGTTAAAATTGTAGAAATTATAGAAGGGGGAATAATTTGAGGAAAGGGGTGCTCGGAGATGAATGATTTTATTGGCTTCAAAAATCCATAGGGTCCTCATCAACTTTACAATAAAATGTTGACACCTTGGTGTGTCTGCATTGTCTAGCTCTAAAATGCTTCAGCATTAAATCCCACCACCCTGTGGTCAAGAATGCTGATTTCTGAGGCCGGGCATAGTGGTTCACGCCTGTAATCCTAGCACTCTGGGAGGTGGATTGCCTGAGCCAGAAGAGAGATCTTGTCACTAAAAATAGCCGGGCATTCTGATGGGTGCCTGTAGTCCCAGCTACTTGTCAGGCTGAGGCAAGAGAATAGCTTGAGTCCAAGAGTTTGAGGTTGCTGTGAGCTATGACGTCACAGCACTCTACCAAGGATGACAATGTGAGACTCTGTCTCAAAAAAAAAAAAAAAAGACTGATGTCTGAGGAGTCATAGAATAAATTATAGCTTTTCTGTTTAGCCACATCTTTATATTTGTGTTTTCACAAATATATTGTGAATATATATTGTATTTTCAAACATGCTCTGCTCTTAGGACAAGAGTGAGTGTATAATATGTAAATAAGAATGACTTATGTAAAAGTTACAGGGCTAGGTAAATTCGCAAAATGGTATATACCACATTCTTCTTATGAATATGTTAAGTGCATAATCACTAAGCAAGCACATAAGAATCACCCAGTGCAGTTGCTAAAAGTCATAACATATGTGTGATATGAGGTCACCAAATCTATATTTTTGTTAAGCGATATAGAGAATTTTTATAATCAAGAAAATTTGAGAAACACTGACTTTGTGACAATTCTGGATAAAATTAAGAATTTTTTTTCAACCTGAAAACAGGTAAAATGTTTTACAAGTCGACTCTTTAAACACCCTGCCTTTCTTTTGGAAATGTAAAACCTGCATCTGTGCTGGAGGCCAGTAATCCGAGGGCTGAGGGAGTGACTTCTGTTCTTTGTACCACTGGAGATGGCTCAATGAAATCGTCTGGGTGGAGGTCATGGGAGAGATTGTTTTCCCAGGACATAGGGTAGATCAGGACCATTAATTCTAGTTAAACAGGATCTCCTGAAGCTGAAAACCCTCCTCCAAAATGTCAGTATTTCTGCTTGATATTAGACTCTCATCTTATGGTACTTTTGGGGGAGAGTCCCCCATCCTCCTCATCTGTGGCAAATTAATAAAATTCTCTTTCCTTTTTCCCAAACCATTTGGACTCATCCTTCTGATGTGGCATGGGGGGACAAGCATTGAATTCCTTAACGCCCGTCAAGAAGATTTCTTTCTGCTTTTGTTTAACTCAGTGTTTGTCGAACATAGGTAGGTATCCACACCTTTTTTAGCTGACACAGTTATTCTTGATAAACACTGGTTTGTATTAGCCTCTTAACGTAAAATGTTTCCAATCTAGGAAAATTCTTGGACATCCTTCAAGACCCAGCACAAAGCAATTTTCTCCATTAAGAATTCTATGATCTCTCCTACAGAACCCTAATGTCAGCATTATAGCTCTTATCTAGTGAAGAAGGTCAGGACATTTCACCCCAAAATATGACTCCTGGGTATAAAGAATGTTTTGAATTGCAGGCCCTTAAAGCTGAACAAGGTCTTGGAAGGGGCTGACCCTCTATTTGCATAAACAGACGCAGCAAAAGAACAATGACCTTCCTTTCCCCTCCAGTTATCTCAGTACGTTGTAGGAAAGAAAATGAAGAATGCAACCATAGCTGGCTCAAATAATTTTAAACATTATACCTGTGTCTCAGGTTAACTTACAAGTCAATCTGTTTCCCCCATCCCAAATATTTCATTCTTTCAAACATCTATTTCTCCTCCCTAGCAGCCATTTATTGCACTGAAACAGAATTACCTACACTCTAATTTCTCCTCCCCGCTGAAAGACAAGTATGAAAGGATCTGAACCTGGTTGGGATATCATTCTGGGTAGTCACCCTGTCATTCTCCCCATGCACATGGAAAATAAACCTCTCTCTCTTAGTTACTGTGCCTTAACTGTGAGTTGATCCTTCACCAAACAGTTGGGAGAAAGAGAAGTTTCCTATCGCCCCACATTAGTGATATTGTATTATTATTCCGACAAGTTGATTTCTTCCGTTTCCGAGCAACTTGAGGGAAAGGAATGTCTTTGTCTACAACACACATCAAAGTTCTGCCACACCGACACATCCTTCATATCATGAATGCCTATGAATGTTTACATTTATGAACAACCCCGTCAATGAAGGGTAAAAATCATGAGGCCTTCTAGAGTTATGGACTAGTCCCCACAATATGATCAGAATCCCTGGAATAGTCAAATTCCAATTTTAGTCTTTATACCAATTTCACTCACTTCTAGAACATATGTTAAGGGAAAGTAATCTTCACATGTAATCCAAGAAAACACTATTCACAGTTGTGAACCACCACCATATACCAGGCTACATTTCTCCTTTATTTATTTTTTTCTTCGGTCAAATTTTCCTAGAATGCTTTCTCAATGGAAAGTAGCAACAGTATCGACATTTTTTTTTTTCCCATTGTTACTTTGGATATTTACCACATACCCCTGGAACTTATGGTTCCAGCACTCTTGCAGGTTTCATCACAGAGAAGGAACACGTCTATGAGGTATTTGCTGTTTTATACGTGTATAAGCTACAGAAAAGTTAAGTTCGATGTATGATCTGATCACTTGCGTAGTGGGCTATCATTGCTCACTGGAAATATGGGACTAATACTTTTAGAGATTTGAAGCTTCAGTTTGAATGTTTTCATATTCTTATATAAACATTTAATGAATACTCCTTAGTCAAAGTGAAGAAAAAAATGACTGAGAAAAAACATTAACTGAAATGCTGTTAAAATTCTTCGGAAAAGAGACAGCTACAATGTATATTGAAATCCAGTGTTTTTTCTTGTGGGATCTTTTTTCTCCTTATAATTTTCACAAAGTTATCCAAAATAATATGCAAGTATATTTTTATCTTCTCTTTTCTACAGACATACACTTTTTGTTTGTTTGTTTTTTGAGTTTTTTCTTTTCTTTTTTTTGAGACAGAGTCTCACTTTGTCTCCCTCAATACAGTGCCATGGCATCACAGCTCACAGCACTGAGCTCACTCTTGCGCTCAAGTGATCCTCTTGCCTCAGCCTCCCTTGTAGCTGGAACCACAGGCATCTGGCCACAGGGCCTGGCTATTTTTAGAGATGGGGGCCTCTTCTTGTTCAGGCTGGTCTTGAAATCTTGAGCTCAGACAATCCACCAGCCTTGGCCTTTCATTGTGCTAGGAATAAGGTGTGAAGCGGCAACACTTTAGTAACATTGTTAACGTCTCAGTTTATAAAATATTTTTAGAAAAGAATGCAGTCTGATCAGTGAATGTGGGTCACAGAAATAATTTTGTTTAAATTCAGGGAATTTTTCAAAAACTTTCCAGAATTATATTTTGAGAAATTGGTATTTAACTCTGCCACAACAATTCTCAAAAATGCCTATTATAAGGCAACTGGTGACATGTTATCTATTCATCGTACATGCATTTAATAACTTCATAAACATATTACCATTTCCCTAAATTACTATTAATAAATGATCTGACGTTGAGTGAAAAGGCAGTCATATCTGTCTGTGATCTACACGATTCAGGTTACAACAGAGCTTTGGATGGAGAAAACAAAAATCTCTGTTGTTGGAGCTGTCAGCTTCATCTAACTACTCACTAAGTCACCTACGTGAAACATCCAGAACTCAGCAACAGAGCTGTCCTGATCTATGGTGCAGAAAATAAATAGTGAGATTAAAGGTTTAAAAAGGATTTTTTTTAAGTGAAAGAGTCAAGAAGCTAAATACGTAGGATTCTTCACAAACAGCAGACATCGCTGCATTATTTTAAATAGCCAAAGGGATTCTTCTGACTAGAAGTTTATTGCATTAGCTGAGACAAAAATCTGACTTATTTGTCTGTCGTTGACAGCATAGCATTTGCAATGGGCACTTATGAGCAATGGTGGAAATCACCTACAGCAAGAAGCCACAGATAAGGAGAGGAGAAGGCTCATTCCTTTATGCAAGCGGCCTCTTGGCTTGGTTACCAGAGCAATGATGTGGGTGTAAGCTAAAGGAAGTGTATGGAGGTCTGCTTACTTTTTTGTTTTTGTTTTTGTTTTCCTTTCATTTGCTGTTTTGCTAGTGCCGGGGAACAGCCTGCAAGTAGTTGCAAGGTTATGGCAAGTCCCTGGTCATGTTCTTACCAGCATGGTTTAAGTTGCTAAATCTCTGCTTCCAACATCTTCTATTCCTCTATTCCCCAAGATATGTATGGCCGGTGTCCTCTGGTTTGGATTTCTGACTCTTATTCCTGAAAACCTCCCTAGTGCTTTTCCCAAGAAAGGATAGCAGTTCAATTACATTTTAAGTATTTCATTCATTGTTAAATTAACTGGCACGCCATGCCACAAGGAATTATATGAGTGGACTCCTGAACTTCCTAGTTCCTATTCTCCAGACTATTTTATTTTAAACTTGCATTCTGTGGCATAAACAGGTAAAGTATTTACCATAATACACACATGCATACCAATGCATATTACGCGCTACATAAGGCATCATAGAAATTAGCTTCTTAGAAACCTCAAGAAAATATCCTGGATATTTATAGTCTAAGAATAATTCACACATATCAAATCTGTTACGCTGAGTTTAAAACTCACTTTTGAGTGAATTAAAAAAAAAAAGTCCCTGGAGATTTACAAGATTCTACAAAATGTCATTACTGGTGGTTGGAAATGTGAGGTGCTGTTCTTTTTACTGCGTCTCATTCTGTATCTGTAGGTCTTTCTTCTCTCTGCGCTTTCCCCCTGTCTTTGTTAATATCCTCAGCACGTCACCTAATTTGAAACAGGCTCGCTGCTGTTTTCAACTATATTCAGTTTGTGGGTTAAATATATGAGATAGAAAGAACGGTGCAAAATGTGAATGTCTAAGGCTAGACATTCCAACGAGGCCTTTGCAGCCAGGAATGTGAGTTAGTCTGGACGGAATTATAAGCCTGGGTTATTTTAAAGTAATAATCAATGGGTGGGAATCCTGAATTTAGAAGTTCAGGATTTCATTTAATTTATATGAAATGCTGTGTTTGAAGAAGAGTGAAGCCGGCGGTTGGGGGATTAAATGCACCCGTGCACAAATATTTTCAGTGCGTGACGTAAGACCAGACACTCCAAAAGCCCGTGATGCAGAAGGAACATGGGCCAGCCTCTTTCGTCTTTCTCCAGCTGGTCGTCTCCGGTGTCAGCCACTTTATTTTAGTTGGGAAGGAAATAGGAAATTAGAGCAAGTGAACACGCACATGTATTCAAATAAGACTCTGAAACAGGATGTACATGCTGCGGTTAATAACAGCAAAACGCCCATAGGTTTACAATCCCCGCCCAGACTAAGTCACATTCCTATCTGAACAGCTCGGCTGGAATGTCCCGGACCAGACACCCTGCAGGCAGAGTGATGGGCACAGGCAGAGAATCGCTGCCACATGCTTCCAATACGGTGGACGTTTTGGGTGACGGCTTAAATCCCCTGGCTGCTTTCGTGATTTGGGTGGAGCACCACACACACCCTGCACAAATATATGTCTGTCCTTGAAAAAAATAAAAGATCAAATAACAAATCTGAAACAATAGAGTAAGGACAAGTCAATGAATCACTTTCAGCAGCCAGAAGAGCAGCGAAGGTGAGAATGAATGGCTGAGACAGGGAAATGGGCTGCAGAGTAAGAGAAGTCTGCAAAGCCTCTTCCTCCCCTGCTGCAAAGAATAACCAGCTCTTGAGAAGAGTGGAAGAAATGGCAGAGCTGTGGCCTCATACTCTCTAACACTGGGCCAAATACATATTCAGACCAGGTTTCTCAAGCCCAGCCTGCCCTGGAATACCCAAGACAACATACTGGGAGCCAGAGCAGATCTGGGGCGTTAAAGTTTACCTTATTCTACTTCAGAGAAACAAGGTCGTTTGATGTGAAGGGTTTGGCTTAATGAATCCGTCCATATTTCAGACTACGTACTGGCTTACTTCTTCAACCACAGATGTTAGTCTGACTAAATGTAGGTTCCTGGAAGAAAGAGTAAACTGTCCAACGCCGCCTCCCCTCTTCTGTATTTCTACTGAAGGAGGGATGATGTTTCTTTAAGTCTCATATCCTCCTCACTTGCTGGGAAATTCAGGCGATTTCTCTTTCTTTTGTCTTTGTCCTTCATGTGGCTTCAGATACAACTATCCAACTTTTGGTAACAGATTTGCTGGTTTGGGCAGGGTTGAAATTACCCGTCCTTATGTCCAAGCCCGAGCCAGAGTACACCTCCCAGATGAGCCTGGAGGTAACCATGGCAATAAGCTGGTGCCACACAGCCCTGATGCGTCCCTTGTGGGGCTGGCTCAAAAAAATACCAGGCCGTTGTCTAATCAGTGGCATGTCAGTTAACACTCCGTGAAATGATGGTGCGGTCACACCATGCTCTGGGGGGTCCATCCTGTACCTTCAGTGTTGTATGGCCAGTTGATGTCTGGATGGTTTTTCTGTTCCTGGCATTCTGACTCAGCTGGCCAAACAAAGCCGTGAGCCAAATAACCCCATGCCCAATTTGTGTTATTTTGTGTTGACGAAATGGGTTGTGCTCTGCAGGAAAGTTCTTGTCATTGGTTTTTCCTCTAGTTGAGGTGACACTAACATTGAAGCTGATGAACTAGTCTCTTCCACTGGAATGCTTTCCCCACAAACCTTGTTTTTTAGAGCGTTGTTAATGGACCACCGTTAGTTACGCTGGCACTACAGAAGGGGAAACGTCAGGTATAGATGAGTGAACACATGACAAACCACATTTTTTATCACAGTGTCTTGCTTGATAGTTTATACAAAAATCCAAAAGCAACACATTAAATCAATGAGCTTTTTGTGATATAGAAGGAAAAAATGTTATTAAGCTAAAAATTGAATTTTATCTGATGTAAAGTGTCCACAGTGGGGAATCCCCTCTAAACTTCAGGGTGAAAGAAGAACTCGTTAGTGACCATCTTTGGTTGTGCTGGTACTGAGGGTGCTGAGCTGTTTCTGTGAAGCAGTAAATTTCTGATATATCTCTCAAGTTTTGAGCTCAGAAGAGGGAGAGCCACCATGCAGTGAGAGCCACCTGAGTGGAGTGAGGCCACACACCCAACAGTTGTCCTGCTGTAACTTATCACATCTTCATAACTTTGGGCCCACCGCAAGAACGGGCATCAGTGGACGATATGGCTATGAAGACATGAAGGAGGGCAATCCAGAGAAGGGAGGTTAGGGAAGTCATTTTAACTCTCAAAAGACCTTCAACTATTTAAGGTAAGTATCTGGCTCTTCATAAAAGGCAACAGTTATTAATATCCCTAGGAGAATAATTATGATGGCTGTCAGAAAATAGGTGTAAGCACTCACCTGTATCCAGGCCTTGCCCAGAGTGCTGGGTATTAAGCAATCTCTGTCAGCTGGCATCACTTCTAGAGCCTGGTTTGAAGGACACAGCAAATAGGAGCCAAAGATAATCTGGTGGGAGTCACAGTCTCTTTGCTGAGTTGAGCCATGTGTGTATATATATATATATATATATATATATATTTCTGAAGACCCTATTACCAGGGTACAAATATTTTGGTTACATGAATTGTTTTTTTGATTATTTGTTTCATTTTTTGTTTATTTTTATTTTTTTGTTTGTTTTTTTGAGACAGAGTTTCACTCTGTCACCCTGGTAGAGAGCTGTGGCGTCATAGTTCACAGCAACCTCAAACTCTTGGTCTCAAGTGATCTTCCTGGCTCGGCCAGTAGCTGGAACTACAGAGGCCCACCACAACGCCCAGCTACTTTTTTTAGAGGTGGGGGTCTCCCTTTTGCTCAGCGTAGTTTCTGAACTCCTGAGCTCAAGCAATCCACCCGCCCCGGCCTCCCAAAGTGTTGGGATTACAAGTGTGAGCCATCACATCAGGCCATGAATTGCTTTTGTTCAGTTTGAATCAGTATTTCAAGTGTGTCCCTGACCCAAATAGTGTGTATTTGTATCCCTTAGATGCGAATTTAACCATTCCCTCCCCCGCTCCCACCTGCTTGCTCTCTGTTGACTCCTACTACCAAATATGCATGTGAGTGTTGATCAACTAGTTTCCGTTTTATAGTGAGTACATGTAGTTCCTACTAAGGATAGAAATTTGGATCCATGAGTCTACACCCCTTAGTGCTGCCCCACATGAATTAGTCAGTAGTACCCGGCCTGGGCCTCTCCATCAGGGTTGTAGGAATCTTTCAATAAGTAATTTTCTAATAGACAAAATCATCAGGTATAGAATATAGCCAGAAATGTCATCACCCAGGAGTGCACTGTGGAAAGAATCTTTTACTAAAACTGAGTTTTTTGTTTGTTTGTTTGTTTGGGGGATGAAAAATCTCTTGCAATACTGGGACTCATCTTCTTTGAGAAAAATTGGGTTGGTAACATTACCAACATAAGTGCCTCCCACTGATGATTTCATAAAGGCATAGCTGATGTTTTCCACAAGGGGTAGAGCAGAGTATAAGTGGCACCAAAAGAGTGCTCTGGGCCAGGGGAGTGGGAATGCCTCTATGAAAAGAGTAGTGTTTTAATTATTCCATTGGTCTGTTCCATGATCCCTGCAAATTGTAGGTGGCAGGCTCAATGGGACTTTGAAATGTAGGCCAAATTGTTTACTTTTATTTTATTTTATTTTTTTTGAGACAGAGTCTCATTATGTCGCCCTCCATAGAGTGCTCTGGTATCACAGCTCACAGCAATGCCAAACTCTTGGGCTTAAGCGATTCTCTTGCATCAGCCTCCCAAGTAGCTGGGACTATATAGGTGCCTCCCACAATGCCCAGCTATTTTTCTGTTGCAGTTGTTATTGTTGTTTAGTTGGCCCAGGCTGAGTTTGAACCCGGCAGCCTCAGTATACACATGCAGCTGGTGCTGTAACCACTGTGCTACGGGCGCCAAGCCTCGAATGTTTTGAACGATCTGGCCAATAAATGAGTTCTTCTATCACTATGAAGTTCAGAGGGGATTCTCCATTGTGGACTCTTTACGTCAGATAAAATTCAATATGTAGATTAATGACATTTTTTCCTTATGTATCTTAAAAAGCTCATTGTATTAATTAATGTGCTGCTTTTGGATTTTTATATAAACTGTCAAGTGAGATTCTTTGATAAAAAATGTAGTTCATCATTTCTTCACTCATCTATACCTGACTTTTTTTCTCCCTGTCTCCCTTTCTTCTCTTCCCTTCTCATTCTTGATCCTCTCACCAAATCCTTCCCCCCACCATGTTAAGAGCAAAATCCCCACCTCGGGATCTTACTCTGTAACTACTGTAACCTCCCTTCAAAAACTTGAATACAAGAGTTCTGTTTAGAAAGTCATTTGAAAAATGTCAGGAACAACCCTTTGCCCTGTCTCCCTGGCATTCAGAAAGTTGCCAGTTAACCTCCCTGTGGTTCCCTAACTGGACCACAGTTTCAGGAACTGAACTGTGGCCCCTTGTTCAGTATCCCCTGCTGAAAATCAGAATAAACAGTTTAGATCAAAATGGGCTTTCTGAACTCACATTTCAGCATGTTGAGCTACCACTATGGAATGTTTGGGATTCTATTAATACAGAAGATTTATAGCTTTAAAAGAAAGTGTGCTTTCAGTACCGAGAAGGTAGCTGCCTTATGTTCAAGGGGCAAAAAAAAATGGCAGAGAAATTTGGTCTAGGATATAGCTAGTTGGAGTATCATAATTTTGTCTTTAATAAGTGAAGGGTTATTTTGCAGGCTGTAATTTGAAAATAGATATACTCTGGTCAAAAATTACAGGCCAGTAAATGTGAAATACTAAGGTATATAGGAGAGTACATATTTGAATTCATAAGAGATCTACCCTACATAATGATTTCTGACATTCATTGTTTTGTGCTTCCCAAAAGCTTAAGAACAAAAACAAATTATATGTCAGTCTCTACAGTTTGCTAGTTATTGCAATCAAAAATGATAATTCTGTTCCACGTTCCCTAGCAAGCTCTAAAAAGGTATTGTTACCTCAAGTTTGGTACTTGTACCTGAAGCTGAACGAAAACAAGGACAAGTGGTTTGAAAAAAAAAGGAAATAGAAGTTTATTAATTTGGCAGCAAATCAAGAGTAGGGATGATGTTAGTCTATCATCTTAAAGAACCATCGTCCTCCCTTTCAGTAGAATTCCAGGGTTTGTAAAAGTTAAACTCATCCATTTTCAGAATCTTATCTCTGTTACAAATTTTCATTTACAATCTTGCTGGACACGGTCCCATTAGTACAATCACCTAACCTCTATCTTCATTCCATAAATCAATCTTCACTGAAAACTTCATCTGGTGTAAAACTTTCCTATTTCATATTTCAACAGGAGAAACTCCCACAGTTAACAAAACAGGGCCAGGGAACCTGCAGGTGGCACAACACTCGTCCCTGGAAAAGTCACTCTATTAATTTTCCCTCAAAAACACTTCGTTTTCACAGATTACCAAATTGTCTTGAGTTGGTTATTTTGTGAAAATTTAATTATGTGTTCAGGAGAAATTTACATTGCAATTCCTTTCTTAGAGAAATTACTGATGCTCTGATTCAGTTATACAGAAATTAGTTCTCCTCTTACAGAAATAGTGTATTTATCTCACTCATCACAAGGGAAGTTCCTGTAGAGAATATTCTATACTAAATTTAGCTACCTTGGTATCAGCTCACCCCAGTGGCCATTGAGACTATAAGTCGAGGCTAGGTAAAGAGAAGCTGTTTTGTTTCCAGTTTGCGTTTTGATTTGTTCTGTCTTAAAAATTTAGAATTAACCTGCTGCTTGCTTACACAGTTGCCCGACACAAGGTTTGAAAATGACCTTGAGGAAAAACAGGTCAAGAATCGAGAATGGTCAACTGCAGGCAGCTGAGGACAAGCTCCACCACATGACCTGTTGTTTGCTGAGAACTGCACAGAAAGTCAGGATGGCTTACACAAAGCTTGCTTTTTGCCACCAACTTTCTTTACCCCTTGCTTGGTGAGCAGAGATGATGTGGTCTCTGGCCAACAGCCTGTCATATCTGCAGACTTCCAGCACTAAAATAAGCCACCTTTCTTTCACCAACCCTCACCTCTCTTGTCTGGTTCTCAGGTGGAGGGCAGCTGAACCTGCAACCAGCAACAGCGCCATTTACCTCAGGATCTAGCACCTAGTAAGAATTCATTGTGTTGGATGAATGGGATTGGAAGGCCCACACTAGAGCAGAAACTGTTTCTTTGCAACAATCTCCAGTCTTGAACATGAAACTCAACATCATGTCTGAAATGCGGAAATGGCAGCTTACCCACAGTCCCTTAAGAGCTCTAACAATGTCTTTCTCCACAATGATATCTCAAGCTGTGAAGTTCAGCTTGAGAAAAATCACAAATGAAACATCTTCCCTGCTAATTCAACCACGGAAAGCAAGCATGACAATTGAATTCTGGAAAGCAGAGGCTCTGACACACACCCGATCGATATAGCATTATCAATTGACCCACTCATTACCACATGGTTGTCAGCTTACTCAAGCAAATGAAAATTTCTTTTTGTGAATACCTAGCAGTCATGGCTGATGTTAACAGAGTTTGGCAAAGTAATTTAAAATATATCAGGTACAAGTTTCTCATTTCTTATCACAAAATGTCTTCACTTTACCAATATGAACTGCAGGAATTGTTATGGTTTTTTCTTTTTCTTTGTTGTTTGAATCTGTATTCACTCAGAAAATTTCATTGCTTTAAGCTTTTTCCAATTCTGAGAAGGTGCAAATATTTATTTGGCAGAATGAGTATTGGTGTACTATATTTGTCTAGAAATATGATTGCTAAAACAAGTCAAAAATGAATTTAGAATAATCCATAAAATGTTCTAGACTGAAATTTAAAGAGATTATATCTTGTGATTACTCTGGCATAAGAAAAAATGGATATTATTTTTGTCATTTTAAAGTAAACATAAGATAAAGTCTGATTAAGACAAGTATTAGTTTCTACTTTATTTTGCATTTTTCTTCTTGACTTCTAGTATTTGTTCACAGTCTTTGAGACAGGAAACCAGGCGTTAAATACATTTGAACAAACATGCAATAAATACTTTTCAGTCCCTGAGGTGCATAAGCTCAGGGAACATAGCTTTGACTAAAAATCGAGCCACGCTGCCTATGGTTTAAAATGAATATGGCAAACATCTGTCAAATTTCTTATCTTCACATTTTCATGTTATTAAGTATCTTTAAAGACCGGGGAAGGCCAGACATGGTGGCTCATGCATGTAATCCTAGCACTTTGAGAGGCCGAGTGGGTGAATTGCTTGATCTCAGGAGTTCAAGATCAGCCTGACCAAGAGCGAGACCCCTGTCTCTACTAAAATAGAAAAACTTGCCAGTGTTGTGGCAGGTACCTGTAGCTACTTGGGAGGCTGAGGCAAGAGGTTTACTCAAGCTCAAGATTCTGAGGTTGCTGTGAGTTAAGATGCACTGTACCCAGGGTGACTGAGTGAGATTGTCTCAAAATTAATAAATTAATAAATAAATTAATTAATTAAAGACAAGGGGGAATTAAGATCAAGAAGATGATGTGACTTCAATATGGATATAACATCTTCACAGTTGACAGTGTTTAGTTGCTGGCAAACTTTTACAATTGAAGGATCTAACAAACTAAAAATATAGTTGTTAACATGGGGTTATTGAATCTAATGGTAATCCTATTAAAAAACACTGCCATTTACATAAAAATGAGATTTGAGTGAAATTTCTACAAGTATATATTTCTATTCTTTGAAACCAAACCAAATTAATTAAATGTGCCTATTACTATTTTTAAAACTAGTAAACAAGTAATCCTAAAGCTAGTTCTGCTATAGTTGGTATTTAGGACATTTTTACACGTTCACTTCTAATTTTATAGCCATTAATTATGTAATTAGGTACAATCTATAATGACCATTTTATATTTCCTGAGTAAATAAGCTCTTTATTATTCTCCCCATTTTCTTTGCCTCCCGGCGTTCACACCTTTGTGTGGGCAGGATCTGTGACTGCTCTAACAAATTGGACCAGTAGAGCCCATGGAACGCAGCTCCTCTAATTACCTTACAGCAAATGGGACTCTGTCTTAGTTGGACTCACTCTAGAGACTTGTTCTTGCTTCTTTGATGAAGTATGGGGACGTGGGGGGAATGCTCATGTGGCAAGCAGCACAAGTGACTTCCAGGAACTACAGGAGCTCTCCCCACTAGCCGGGGAGAGGTTTCCATCTGACAGTCACAAAATAACCCATGGCCTGAAGTCCTATGACCACAGGAAATGAATTCTGCAAGCAACTTGAATGAGTTTGGATGTCAATTCTTCCCCTGAAACCTCCAGTGAAATTAAGGATTATTGTCTTGTGGGCCCGTAAGCAACAGAAGACTCAGCTCATCTGGCTGGACTATCAACTCACCAACATTTTGAAATAATAAATGTATGCTATTTTAATCTGCTAAATGTATGCCAACCTGATATGCAGCAATAGACAACTAATGTAGCCACTATTCTGTAGTACTTTCTTAAGTTTAAGTAAGTGTAGTAACTTCCAGAGATAAGGCAATAATTCATTTTTGCATTCATCAAATATTTAATTAATGCCTGATACTGTTCTTGTTACTTGGTACATAATAATAAACACAAAAGACAAAATTCATATGCTCTAATGGGGGGGATATTTAAAACTGTCATACAGTAACTATTTATTTGCACTAGTATTAAGTGTATAACAAATGATCAACCTTCAACAAGAGAATTAGGAAAAGCTCCCTCAGTGGTCTCCCAATAGACATTTAACAAAGACTCTGGGTAGCTGGAAAGACAGTGAGTACTGATTTATAATGTTTGCCCATTTTTCTGGTGTAAATACCCTGATCAATCAATTTAAAGATACTTACGTGATGTCATTAAACATGGAGTTGGGAAGAAATGAACATAATCAACTTTTGCAACTTGGTACAGGAAGACCCTTGCACACCATGAGGCTTCTCTTTTAAGAGATGTTATCTATGTATAAATTTTTGAAGTTGAATTGAATTATGGTAGCAATGTGTAGTATGAGATTCACTCAAAACAATGAGATTAATAAATGAAGCTAGTTTTACATGCAACAGGCAGAACACTCAGAGGAAATGGAGGGGATGCTGTCATTCGAGGAGGGCAAGACCATTTGAAATTCAAGGACATCGTGGAAGTGCAAGGGAAGTGGAGGTATGAGTCTGGGGAACCTTAACAGATCTGATGTATCGTAGTAAACCTGCTACACTGGAGGTACTGCAGGAAGAAGTTGAAATGGCATATGCAGCGTACAAGTGGACACTTTGGTCACTGTTGAGCAAGCAGTAGGTCACCATAATCAGAAGTGTCTGAATGCTGATGGCAGCCACTCTCAGCACCTCATGTAGCTTGCAGAAGTCACATGTGGCTTGTATTCATCTCTTGTTACTGGTGTATTTTGAGGACTACAATTTTAATACAATTTTTTCCTATCTTAAAATGTGTGTTCATTTTTGTCACCTTTGCAATACAGTGACGTAGGGAGGATTCTCTTTCCTGATGTTAGGGAGTAACTTCTGGGGTATAGCTAGTCATTCCTTGTGGGTCAGGTAGAATTAAGCTGTGAATCCATCCCATCTGGGGCTTTGTTTTCTTGCAGTTTTTTTTTTTTTTTTTTTAGTTATTATTACTGCTTTAATCTCACTGCTCATTATTGATCTGATCAGGAATTCTATTCCTAACTGATTCAGGCTGGGGATGTTGTATGTTTCCAAGGATCTGTCCCTTTCCTCCAGCTTTTCTATTTTGTTGCAAATAGGTTTTCAGAGTGCTCACAGGTGAAATTCTGCATTTCTGTCGCTTCAGTTGTAATGTCTACTCTTTTTTTTTCAATTCCAATTGAGGTTATGTGAGTCCTTTCTCTTCTATTTTTTGCTAATATGGCAAGTGGGCTATCAATGCTGTTTACTTTTTCAAGGCACTAGTTTTTTGTTTCATTGATCTTTTAGGTTTTTGTTCCTTTGTCTCCATTTCATTTAGTCCTGCTCTCAGCTTTTTCAGTTCTTTTGCTGGCTTTGGGTGTGGTTGGTTCTTTTTTTATTTCCTTAAGATGTGTCAGTAGGCTGTTAATTTGTGATTTTTCTGTATTTTGATGGAGGCGTTTAAGGCTATGAACTTTCCCCGGCTTTCACAAGGTTCTATAATTTTGATAGCTTAGGTTCCCCTTTGTTATTTAGTTCATGAAATCATTTGATTTCCATCTTAATTTCATCATTGTCATTATCCCAGGATCGTTCATCAGCAGGGTGTTTAATGTTTGTGACTTTGTGTAGATCTGAGTGTTTCTCTTGGAAAAGATTTCCAGTACTATTCCATTTCAGTCTGAGAAGATATGTGATACGATTTTGATTTTTTTTTAACTGAAACTTCTTTTGAGATAAGATATGATTATAATATAAAATTTGACCAGAAGTAAAGGAATCTTCTTCTTTTGGCAAAAGACTTACGTCATAAAGCATGAGAATGACAGGTTCTGTCCACAGGTCCCTGTTGAGCTCACACCTGGATTATGGAACTCATTTCTAAGGTCATAATTATTAGAAGTATGTAGAAAAACTGGATAGTGTTCAGGGAAAAGTAATAAGAGTGATTAAAGACTTGAGGTTGATGGATTTATGAGAAAAGATTAAAAGCCAGAACATGCTTCAACCAAGGCTGGGAGGAGAGGGGTGTAATTAATCTTCAAGAGTTTTAAAAGAATAGCAAACATAAAGGGAAGAATACTTATTTTCTTCAAATGGAAAGAAGAAAAAAAATAGTCTATTAGCCCAAATATTAAAAGATCAAACCCTGAGATTTTGTGAATTTTCTAGAAAATTTCTGTGTGGGTAAAAATCACAAAAATCAAATGAAAAAAGCAATCTGTGGACGTTTTACTTCCAGATCAAATAACATCTTGAGTGCAGAGATCTGGTTCTGTGTAACATCAGTATCTAGAATAGTGCTTAGCAAAGGGAAGGTTCTCTCTCTTTCTCTCTTTCTCTCTCTCTCTCTCTCTTTTGTTTGTTTAGGTCCTGGCTGAGTTGGAACTCGCCACCCCCACCCACCGTGCATGGGGCTGGCCCTCTAACCATTGAGCTGCAGGCACCCAGCCAATAGGGCAGGTTCTCAATGAGTATGTGCAAAGTTTTTCGAAAAGAAAAAGTATCATCAGGATTTAAGCCTCAAGATTGCTTAATAAAGTCAGGAACACATCCTGATTGGTCTATGGGCTGTGAATGTAACACCAAATGGAGGCAGAATCCAACACATTCATTTTAGCAGACTTATTTATTTATTTATTTTTTGAGACAGCACCTCAAGCTCTCACCCTGGTTAGAGTGCAGTGGTGTCACAGCTCACAGCAACCTCCAACTCTTGGGGCTTATGCGATTCTCTTGCCTTAGCTTCCCAAGTAGCTGGGACTACAGGCGCCCCCCCACAACACCTGGCTATTTTTTGGTTGTAATTGTCATTGTTGTTTGGCGGGCCCAGGGCTGGTTTGAACCTGCCAGTTCTGGTGTATGTGGCTGGCACCCTAGCTACTTGAACTACAGGTGCTGAGCCTATTTTAGCAGACTTATAATGGAGAAGAAATTAAATCATTTTAAACAATTTTAAATTCATATCCTGATTTATAATATTATCAAATATTAGTTTCCCAGACATTAACAAAATATTATCATTATATCTCACAGAAATTCAGAATCATAATAGAGAGAAAAATACAGTAAAGTAATAGAAAGTAACTTCTTCCTTTTAATTAATAGACATTTTATGTAGGATTATTTTAAGGTGTATTATAACCCTTCATTACCCCTTCTATGATTATAGAGCAATATCAGAAAAATCAAAACATCCAAAAAAATGTTGACCATTTCAAGGATTCCAAAACAGATAACATTTTTTTGCCAAATGTGATCAAGATTCAGACTTTTTAATCCCTCATAATTTGATATAACTGACAGTCTATGATCCACTATGCCTGATCTACAAGGTTGTTTCTTATGGGAGAAGCTGTCAAGAAAAAAATGAAAAACAAATATTGACTTTAGTATTGACAAGTTAGCTATTTGTCAAATTACTACCTTAACTTTTTAAGTATTGTCACTTTGATGAAATATAAAGTGTGTTAAATTACCAAAATTTTCAAAATTAACTGAAGATCTATATACTTTAAACCAGTCAGTATTAGAGAATGAAATTTATTTGACTAGACGTCATTTCATAATAACAAAATTATATGGAAGGTAATGACTTTCTATTTTGACTATAAAACAATAGATAAAAGACTAAACCATGGTTCTAGCAGTAATATTAGTACGGATTCTGTAGAAGTAGATAAGTTACCCTGTGCCAAATTTCTTCCCAATAAAAAGCATATATAATTAACATAGCATCTTTTGTGAACTCATCACTAAAAATGCCTCATAAGTTTGGAAGTGGGAGTTATATTAATGCATTGAATTATATACTGATGTTACAGATGTCAGAATCAATTAGTAAGGCAGTGACACAGGAGAAAGAACAATAACCTCTTTTACAAATTAGAGGTGCTTCTTTAAGCTAATTTGCATAATAGGATGGCATCAGGGAAAGGAGAAGTCTTCAGAGTCATGTCCTTGAAGTCTACACTGAGATTCACTAGGGTGTGTGATCCAGGATAGGGTTGCCCAGACACAGAGGGAGCACACGTGCTTAGCTTAGATCTGAAATGGGTTAGGGATTAAGTGATAATTAAGGAAATCACACAGTGTTGGGAGATGCTAAAGATGCTGTCCTGCCATTGCTCAAACAGGCATTCAATCGAGAACCTAGAAATACCATTCACTTCTTGGACTAAGTAAAGACTCTACCGTAGGGTCCACCTGATAGAACTAAATTCAGCATTGAAATAACATTAACCTAACAAAGAGTAACAGAAACCTTGATGCACCCAGAAAAATGACAGTAATTTAAATGCCAACAAGCATAAAAATCCATAGCCATTAGAAGAAAACAACATAATGCACATATACTACTGTATATCACCTACAATGGTCAACCGATAATAAAATAATTAGTAGAGAAACAGTGACGCAGAAAGAGATAGACTATAATCAAGAAAAAAACAAAAGCAGTCATTACAAACAGATAAGCCAGATGTTGGAATTAGCAGACAATGAAGCTAAAATGTATTTTAAAAATGTTTAATAACTTAAAAAGTACTTATTAAGTAATAATGAATGAAAATAACAACAGATAAATGGTAAATATATATTCTAGTGTGTGTATAGATAGAGTGTCCATAAAGTTCATGTGCAATTTACTATGTTAAAATATTTTACTTATACAAACAAAAGTGATAGGCCCGAAAAGTACAATATCTAAAATAACATCTAAAAAATACTGGATGGGCTTAAAAGCAGAGTGAGATTGTAGAATAGGGTTAGTAGATCACTTTCTTAATCGTTCTATAAGATAACCAGTTATTTAAAGCAAAATATAAGAAATGAAAAAGGTGATAAAAATTTGATCTTTAAAAATTGTGAAAAGAATATTTTCTAATAAAATTTGTCAAATGAATGAAATGGAAAAGTTCTTTGAAAAACTAATCCAAAGAGAAATATTATGTATATATATATATAAAATAAAAAGTTTATATGTATCAAATAAATTTAAATTTATAATCAAAAGAATTCTCAAATTTCAGAAGGACATGGATTCTCTGATAAATTCTGTCAAATATTTAAAGAAGAAATGATGCCATTCTTATGTAGCCTTTTTCAGAATATAAAATGAGAATACTTTCCCAATTATTTTGTAAAGGCAAAATAACACTGAGAAAAAGACGTAATGAAAGAAAATTAAAGGTAAATTTTTCTCATGAACATAAACACTAAAAATCCTCGACAAACTATTGGCAGATTAAATTGAGTAATACATAGAAACATAATACATTTTGATCAAGTGTATGTCATCCCACAAATGCAAATAGGTTAAATGTTTAATACTTAACCAATTTAATTTATCAAGCAACAGTGTAAAGGAAAACAAAATCTTCTGAGCACTCCAACAATCACAGTAAATGTATTTACCAAAATTTGACACTGTCTTAAAATTTAAAATATCAGAAAACTAAACAGAGAATTTTCTCATTCTGATTATGCTTATTTATAAAAAAATTTATAGGAATGTCATGTTAATTGTGAAATATTGAACTCTTTTTCTTTAAAATTGGGGAAAGGATGGGAAAGTTATTCTTATAACTTCTATTCATCATTTTATTGGCGGATGTAGTCACGGCAATAAAGAAATTAAAAGCATGAGGATTAAAAAGGAAGAGATACTTCTCTATTTATGGATGATATGATTTTGCATAGAGAACCAAGGGATCTACAAAAAAATTTATTTAAAGGTGTTTTGTCAAAATCACAGGAAAAATGAACAATGTAAAAACTAGTTTTATTTTTATATGTTATTAATAGAAACAAGCCATTAAGAAAAGAATTTTTAAAATCCATTAACCTTAAAAATAAAAGTATGCTCAGGAATAGAATAAAATAAACAATAGAAAACTATAAACTTCGTAATGTCAACTACAAAATGATGTTGAGAAAAATTAAAGAGTGAAATCAGTGTAAGAGAGAGATATCATGCTGATGGTTTAGGAGACTTAATATTGTTAAGATTTCAATTCTCCCCCAATGGTTTACATATACAACGCAATCTCAATTAAATAAAAAAGGCTTTCTGAATGGAAGTTAACTATAAAGTATATTCGTATATGGACTCACCAGTATAACGAAAATTGAAAAGAAAGAAGCAACGGAGAAGACAAAATGCTGGTGAGCATGTAAAGGGTGAGACTCCCACACATTGTTATAGGAGTACCAATTTCACACTTTTTCCATAACACACAGATAAAAATATCAGTAACTTTGGGCAGCGCCTGTGGCTCAGTGAGTAGGGTGCCAGCCCCATATATGGAGGGTGTCAGGTTTGAACCCGGCCTAGGCCAAATTGCAACAAAAAATACCCAGGTGTCGTGGCGGGGGCCTGTAGTCCCCGCTACTCGGGAGGCTGAGGCAAGAGAATCCCCTAAGCCCAGGAGTTGGAGGTTGCTGTGAGCTGTGACATCACAGCACTCTACCAAGAGCGATAAAGTGAGACTCTGTCTCTAAAAAAAAAAAAAATCAGTAACTTCATAAGGTTATTATGGAAACCAAATGGTGTAATATACGTCCAGTGTTTAAATCAGGGTCTATGGCATGTGTATCACCCCCCCACCCCAAATGTTAACTGATGCACAAGTATTATCTGGTAACCTGCTTTTTACAATTATTAATATTTCTTGGGCTTTAATCATATTATTATATCCTTTATGTGCCCCCAAAGAAACTTAGAAATAGAAGTTCAATAAATATTTATAAAATAAATTAATGAATTATTTCTAAAAATAATGGCTGCTTGGCATTCTATAGCAAGCCTGCACTTTAATTTTATAAACTCTTTCATTTCTTCACAAGAAGAAATTCTTTAGTTTTTCTCACTGTTTCCCTATTATACTTAGTTTGCAGTTATCCTGTCAAACAAACATTTAAATAAATCCAGGCCCTGTATCATACACGTACAATATAAATGTTAATCAGAAAATAATAATTTCCTTTTTCTTTCTTTCTTTAAGACAGAGTCTCACTTTGTCACCCTCAGTAGAGTGCTATGGCATCACAGCTCACAGCAACTTCAAACTCTTGGGCTTACGTCATTCTCCTGCTACAGCTTCCCAAGTAGCTGGGACTACAGGTGCCCACCACAGCGCCCAGCTATTTTTTGGTTGTAGTTGTCATTGTGGTTTGGTAGGCACGGGCTGGAATAGAACCCACCAGCTCCAGTGTATGTGGCTGGTGTGCTCCTCGTTGAGCTACGGGCACCAAGCTGAAAATAATAATTTCTATAATAAAAAAATTTTATAGCAGCAACCCTCTAAGGATGTGGCACACACAATGCAGTGATAAAGGTTGTAACACAGTACACTAATTTCTTTTTTCTTTTTTATTTATCGAGAAATATTCTTCAGGTAGTATTGAATGGTTTTTGTCATCCCAAACTCAAAAGTTTTAGAAAATCTCTCTCACTCTTATACTAAAAAATGGCATGGTTGTACTTATATATAACAAATTTTGTAGAACCCGAATTAAGGGAGAGCTGTATCACTTTTTTCTCATCTGCAGATTATTTCTACACCTAGATTATGTATCATAGCAGCCCCAGTGCCACGGCAGATAAGTGAAATGTTCCCTGCCAGTGCTGCCCGCGGCCTTCTGATTCCTTCTCTGGAACTTGGAAGGCCGATTATGGACTGCACAGGTGGCTCTTCTTGCTTTCCTGGCAGTTTTTAATTAGATCAGAGGATGAAGTAAGACAAAATTAGAGGGCAAAAGGAAAGTACAGGGTTCTTGTGGGTCAGTTGCAAGTGTCTGTTCAGAGTCGAATCTTTTAAATCATCCCGTGCTTACAACTTCACCGCTATCCCCGTCTTCACACCCAGTGTGGGTGACAGCTCACTGTCACTCCTGCAGGGCACTCTGCCATCCTGGCTGGTACGCACTTCACACTGCTTCACATTTGTAAACGGCCCCTACATTTAAACTCGTTAGTTTCTTATCCTAAGAGGGCTAATCCCACCACCACCACCAAAGGATCCTGATTCTATACAATTGCAGACAGAGATTAGAATTTGTGACAGTTTATTCACCATCCTTGTGGCAATCAAATAAGCAGCACAGATCAGAAATACCCCTGGGTGTGATGACATGGTTCATAGAAGTCAGTGATTTACATAAAGAGGCAACTTACAATCAAGACACTCATATTAAAACCATCGAAAGACTTTTCTTTTTAATGGGTACCAAGAAAGACCAAAATCAACAGTTATGTCGTTTACTATAACTGAGCATAAAACTTAGATTTTGTATTTCAAAAATGTTAGCAAAAGTGTAAAATATAAATGTGTGGGAGAACAAAGAAAGGAAAATCCAGCTGGTCAATTTAGGATAGGAAAGTAGGATCAGAGGATAATAATACATTAATATTTAGGTAGAATCTTTTTTTTTTTTTTTTTGAGACAGAGTCTTACTTTGTTACCCTTGGTAGAGTGGGTAGTGTCACAGCTCATAGCAACCTCCAGCTCTTGGGCTTAGGTGATTCTCTTGCCTCAGCCTCCCAGGTAGCTGGGACTACAGATGCCCACCATGACACCCAGTTATTTTTTGTTGTTGTTGCAGTTTGGCTGGGGCTGGGTTTGAACTCTCCACCCTCGGTATATGGGGCCGGCTTCCTACTCACTAAGCCACAGGGGCCGCCCAGAATCTTAAAAATTATTTTAACCAATTTTATTCCATTTATTATTCGTACCAAGATACATATTATTACTCCCATTTTATATTGAGGACACAGAAGCTCAGAGAAATTAACTATAGTTTCACCTAATTGTCAGTATCATGATTGAGATTGAAAAGATAGATTCATTTTCACACTTTAAGACCAGTTCCCTTGTCTCCATTCTACTAAGCCGAATCTAAAATTACAGTTTCAAATCAATGTTATTTAAAAGAGGCACAATTCAGTTATGTTTATGGTCTTTCCCAATGAGGCTTTCTTATTTCCATAACCATCTGACCTAGCTTAGAATAGCCGCAATGAAAGAAATCCAAAAAAAAGGAAAAGCAGTCTCTAATCCTAGAACTATTTAGACTCAAGCAAAGACCAGCTACAGGATAAGACACCAGATCTGGGAAAATCTGCAGAGCTACCAGAAAAGAGAGCCACAATTTCTTGCCAATCTTGAGACACTTCCGTGTCTGTCCTGGAAGGAATCTCTCATGCCAGACATTGTGCATATGAGATGGCCACTATCGTTTTTCATTATTCATTCTAAAAGAAACCATTGCATCAGTTTCACCGAAAATAAAGGCCAGGACAGTAATTTAGAGCTGCTAGAGCTGCTAGATAGAGCTGCTATCCTTTTTACAAACGTCTCTCAAAAGATTATTTTGTGTCCCTAGGAACTGGGTAAGTGCTTTGCTCTGTATGTGTATGGATAAGAGACTGAAGTAAAAATCCCTTCTAAATATCTGTGTGTGTTAATGTGTGTATGTTTATATATATATAACACATATATATACACACACATATGCAGAGTATATATTTTTATTACTGGATCATTACTATTGCAATATTATGCATTTTATGTATTTCTATAAAACACTTTAAATATTTTGGGAACCTTTTATATACTTACTGTGTCTATAAAATAAACAGATCTCTTGAAGCTAAATTTGTCAGTTGGCATCCTTTCACCTTCTGGCTTTCCCTCTGAAGTGGCAGAGCTCCACTGAAGCTCCCCACTTATCAACACTTTCATTGTGGTCTAAGGGAGAAATGGCGGTACAGATGTCTTGAGGGAACGTACCTTTAATTTTAGGTGACACTACAGCCTCATCACAGCCAGTTTGAAAAAGAAATTATTTAAAAATAATTCCCTGAGCTAGCAAAAGCTGATTCCACTGCAAATAGCAAAATTTATAGTTGACCTAACTCCTATTATTGGCTAAGAGTAGAAGACCCAGCTGCAGCTACAGAGAGGGCAGACCACAAGGATGGGAGCCGGGGAGCGGCACCGCCAGTTTAATCTAAACACACCACGTTGAACTGAAATGCATTTTTGCTTACCTTGGCTGAGCGCAATGTGACTACCCCAAAGAAAGCTTTCTGCACTGATCAGCCTCTGTGCCTATAACCTGTGACTTGGCAGCACGCTTCTGGGATCACAAAAGTTAGCTACTAGGCCCAGGAAAAAAACAACATGTAAACGTTTTTGTATTGAATTTAAAATGTTTCCCTTCAATTTCTACCTTATTAAAGCTATTTGGCATCATACTAAATTTTACAGTTATTTGAATAAATAATGAAACAATAAATGCTCCAAAACTTTAAGGGATCCTTTCTAAATTAAGTGGGTCTTTGATTTTCAGTGGCTGATGAATTTTTTAAATAATTATTCAAGACCAGGTTTGTATTTTCATTTCTCTGGAAATTTGGGCATGTCTCAGAAAAAAAAAAAAAAAGCTGTGGTTTTCTAAGACCATTATAGAAATCAACATAATTTTATAAGGTGATTTTCTTCTCTTATTCTAAGGGAGATGAAAATATGGTACAGATATTGGGGACAGTGTTAATTTTCTCTAGATTCAATATAATTTAAGTATAATAAGAAGTTATCTTTTTCATATTTATTAGATGCAAAATGTTAATTAGAAGTCAATACATTTTATTTAAATGTTTCTTTACAGAATCTAATATGTTGACTTTTACATGACATTTTTGATATTTTATTTTATTTATTTATTTTTTTGGAGATAGAATCTCCCTGTCACCCTCAGTGGAGTGCTATGGTGTCACAGCTCACAGCAACATCAAACTCTTGGGCTTAAGTGATTCTCTTGCCTTAGCGGTCCAAGTAGTTGGGACTATAGGCATGCACCACAACGCCTGGCTATTTTTTGGTTGCAGTTGTAATTGTTGTTTAGCAGGCCTGGGCTGGGCTCGAACCCACCATCCTGGGTGTATGTGGCCAGTGCCCTACTCACTGAGCTATGGGTGCCAAGCCTGATATTTTAATTAATCTATTTTTAATGGCTGCTTTTTACATTAATAGCAATTATCAGTCCTTTGTCTTAATAGGCATGATTTATAAGACTATTATAAAAGCTAATTAGTTCACAGATGCTAATGATTATTTTGAATAATACTGGGTTACTCAGTAAAATAGTTTATAAAAACATATGCATTATTTCCCCCCACAATTTAAGCAAATATATTATTTTAATTTACCAAAACTACAAAGAATAATCAGTTTCACTGTCATACATTTTTCTCCGATTAATTCTTTTCACATACCATTATAAAATTGTGCATTTTTAAGTATATAATTTAAAGGTTTTAGTATATTCACATGATTTTGCAATCATCACTTCTGAGGAAAATAAAATCCTAAGCCCTCAACTGGCTGAGTAAACCCCTCTGGGCCAAGGGGCTCAGAAAGAAACTTTAAATCGAGTTCCCAGAAATGATAGGATGGGAGATCAGATACCCCTCACTGTACCCCTTACCCCAATAACTGCCATTAGGTCTTCCCTAAGGGTTAAACAGAATCAACTGTTTGGAAAGACTTGCTCAGCTGCTGATTTCAACTCTCTAATGCTGCTGCTCCCTTTGTGGTTTTGGTATTAAAACTGACCAGCGTTCCTTCCTGATTAGAGGCCATTTACCACTAGCCAGTCTATGGAGGATGCACAAAGAGGATTTCTGTGTCCTCTGCTTGAAGTCTGGTATCAAATGGCCAACAATTCCATCCTCCATTTACACCAACACAACCATTTTCTGGAAAGGACCCATGAAGGGTCCGTGTGCTCATTTGCACATGTGCAGGTTATTCCTTTCATGCTTTTGTTGCTTGTGCTTTTAGTGTCATATCCCAAAAGTCAATGCCAGGACTTATGTCAAGGATCTTTCTCCCCTATTTTTTTCTAGTTTTATATGGTTTCAGGCTCAAATTAAGTCTTTAATCTACTTTGAGTTCTTTTTATGAGTCCTGTAACATAAGGGTCCAATTTTATTTTTTTGCATATGGATATCCAATTTTCCAAACACCATTTATAAAGAGGCTATCCTTTCCACACTGTGTATTCTTGTTGTCCTTGTCATATATTAGTTGGTCATATATGCTTGAGGTTATCTCTGGGCTCTCCATTTCATTTTATTGCTAATTTGTTATATATTTTGAAATCAGAACATGTGATGCTACCACTTTTTTTTTGTTGTTTGTTTGTTTGTTTTTCCAAAATTACTTGGATCCTCAGGATCTTTTGTAGTTCAATACAAATTTTAGAATTCTTTTTCTAAGTATGCCTTTGGAATTTTGATAAGGATAGAATGGTCGCTATAGCTTGCCTTAAGTACTATGGCCATTTTAACTGTTAATTCTTCTGATCTAGGGGCAAGGGATAGCATATCATTTCTTTGTGTCTTCTTCAGTTGCTTTCATCAATGTCTTAAGGTTTTCAGTGCATAGATCTTTCACCTCCTTGGTTAAATTAATTCCTAATTATTTTACTGTATTCTGAGTCTCTGTCCACAGTATCTTTGAGTTAAAATCCAGATGTCAGATGACCTTTAGACCTTGGACATGGTAGTTGGAGTACTTGATCCTGAGTTTTTTGAATTTAAATCCTCTGCTTTTTAATGTTCTTTTAAAAAACCATGTCACAAAATTTCCTTTCCTCTTGTTGACACCTACCACTTTCCATGTATGTTTTTGGTGTATATCCTAAATTTCTTATGAATTTGGTATGGGCTACACTCTATATTGGTCCCAGATTACATGTCTAAATTCCTCCATTCCCTATGAAGTACTGAAAAAAAATATTCTGGGGAATATATATTCCCACAAAGAATCACTCCATAGAGGTTAAATTATATGTGTTATTCTTTTTGTCAACAGCCTCACTAACTTATGAATACAAAATAAGTTAAAACAGTCAATTTTGCCTTCAAAAAATCTCTTGAACCCATTCATTTTTCTTTCACTAGCATTTATCTTTCAGCTCACATTACCTCTGACGTGAATACTTCAATTGTTACCTAAATTGTCTCTAAAAACCCACCCTGGCACACCTCTCAACTGCTCTCCATACCACATCCATGGCAAAGTTTTGGAAATGTAAACATGATCATTTTTATATCACATCTAAAATCTTTTATTGGCTTCCCATTGCCCTTATAATAACTTGGCCAAAAGGCTTCCACATAATTCATTCCTAAGGCATTACCAAATCCTTAGTGCCCTGTATCCCCTCTCTTTCTCCCCCAATGAGGATATAGTATTCTTCTTTCTGTCTTTTTTTGTCTCCAGCCATATGCTGATCTCCCTTCCTGTATTTTCTCTTCCTGTTCATTTTACCCAGGTAACTCCTACTCTTCCTTTGGATTTCACTTTAAATATAATTTACTAAAGACAACTTCCCTGGCCAGTGGAAATGTTTCCATTGTTAGCTGTCATAAAAGCCATATTTCTTGTACAGTAGTTAAATTTACTGCATGATGTTCCTAGGAGATGTCTTTCCTCTACTAGACCAGAAGCTGGATGAAGGCAATGGTGGTGTCTCTTGAACATTTATGTTTTAATGTATAGCACAGTGTAGGAAGTATTTGATTCCTAAAAATATGAATACACATATTCCTTGATGATACATCAGTTATAATCTCATGAAAATGACACTTACCATTTGGCTCTTGCTTGAAAAGCCTTGGAAGTTCATCTCCAATTCTATGCAGTAAAAGTTTTTGAGTTGTGACATATAACAAGTTATTTGTGAAGCCTTTAAAATAACAGAAAAAAAAAGTTGTTACCATAAGTCCTTTTTTTTTAGAGGCCTAGACCCAAATGACCAGAAAAAAACCTTTTTTTGACCAAACAATACTCTAAAAATACAATTCCTAACATCTAACATACTCAGAGCCTGGAGAAGTTATAGTTTTTTACAAGTTACATTATATGAAGCCAAGAGCATTTATACTCAGGTATAGCTACACGTTGAATAAACTTGAAGCTGCCTGTCTAAACTATTAAATTCATTCTCCTTCTTCTCTCTTACTTTTATAAATATTAAGTACCAATGACAACAACAAAATCAATAATCTTCAGATGCTGGGAAAAAAGTCTTAATCCAGTCTTGTGGTAGGTAAATAAAGTACATTTCTCTGCCTTTGAAGGTGATAATTTTGGAAAAAATAAATACTTGGTTGCACTTGAAAACTCATATAACACTATCTGAGATCTGTGCATGGCTCTGTATGGCTTTTAGGACTTCCAATAAACAGTTAACTGACTTACATTTGCATAGTAAGAAATGATAAGTGAATGCATTTCTCTCAGACCCACTCTTCAAAGGCATGAACTCTCCAGGTTTTACACTTACTGAACCTTGAGAGTAAATTCCTTATTAAATTTTCATTCTAGGTGATTCCCTTTCCTCACCCTAGGCCTGATCCTGCATGAATGGCATCATCCAACGGTAGTTTGAGAAGCCTATAAAGTTGACAGATGGAATGAGTATAGAAAGAAATATTTCCCTTTGATTCTTGAAGAATAAATCATTTGGTGGTGAATACCAATGTGAACAAAGCTTTTAAAGATTATGTTAAAAAACACTGGCATGAATTCTATTTTAAACCAAGATGGGGTAACAAGTATCCAATACACCACCCCCCACCAGAATCAACCGGAAACTAGAAAAACACATAAAGCAAAAGTTTTTAAGATTTATAACATCAAGCAACAAAGAATAGTGATGCCTGAGAGATGGAAACAAAGGAAGTATAGGTTATGATTATTTCTCTTTGGGGTACTCATTTTTAGTTAAGAAGAATTTTAAGGCTATTCATTACACCATGATGTGCCTTTTTAAATTCTGATATTTTCATAACTATAACTTTGGCAATTGTAATCAGAGATTTCTAAAATTATTTATTTTTATTTAGTAGTCTAATTTAAAGGGTACATCTTCTGGCTGTTTTAATTGTGTATTTTAATAGTGACTCAATCTAATAGTCTCTTAATGCAAAGTCTAGGATGTAAATTTTTAGGCTTAGAAAAAGGTGTTTTTTTTTTTGTTTGTTTTTGTTGTTGTTGTTGTTGTTGTTGTTGTTTCTTAAGAGGGCATGGAAGAAGCAATTCCAAAAATTCCCATCCCCAAAGGAAAATTTACTCCCAGGAGTAGGTTAAAATAGCAAAAGACTCTTGTTGTCACAGGTGGCTAAGGATTGTATTTGTCCTGGTAACCCACACATTTGGGAAGGGCAGCTACTAATCACAGACCCATTAATATGTGACACTGGAAAGGGCCCCTTGGGATTGAATTTTCTCAGTACTAACCAGACAACAGGGTTGAGACTACAAAAGCCCTTTATGGATGGGCTTTTTATAACCACTCTCCCAGAAGCTTGACACATTTGGAATAAAAAAATATAATGCTCAGCCATTTTCAGAATGGACACTGGATATGACCCAAAAATAATGTCCCCTGGTTGGTGAAGACCAAGAGAGAATGCTTGGGCACAAGTCAAGCTCTTAAGACATAAGGCAAGATGAGAGAGAACTTTTCCCACTATGCTTTGTTTTTTTTTAAATGTCAAATTGATATGGGGATACAAATGTTTAGGGTTATATTGTTTTCATTTCTAGGGTAGAGTTCAAGTTGTAAATTCGTAAATGTAATTCACTACATAAATAAAATCGAAAGCAAAGGCCATAGGATTCTCCAGTACACTTCTTTATCTCAGAACAAACGGAAAGACAAAGACAAAGGAAAAGACATTATTGGGAGGAAAGTATCAAACGATATGAACATGCACTGCATAAAGTACCCCAAAAGGGACCATAGTTGCTATCCTGAGACAGAAATCCTTTTCTCTCTTGAATCAATTTTGTAGAAGAAACAGTGATATTTATCACCTGCCCAAGAAGACTGTCCAGAGACAGAGAGGTTAGAAGACTCACTGTTAAGAAATTCTTCACTCTTACGCTGGCTGATCAGGTCCTGGGCTCCCTTCACTGCAGCGGAACCAGTGTGGCTTTGGTGAGCCAGTGCCAAAACTGGCCAAGGAAAAATATTTCCCTTTGTCTTCTGAAAATTTGCTGAAAATTCAACTCAGAATTGTGCTTTGATTAAGTGTTCTCACAAAAGGCAGGTTAATTAGAGGAAAGATATATAACATTTATTAGCACATACACAGGAGCATCCCAGAGTGATTACTCAACCCCCATCCCCCATCCCCTCTCCTCTGGGTAGCATCTGTAAGTTCAAGCAGCTAAGGCACCCAGCCACAGATACCAGAGCTGGTGGGTTCGAATTCAGCCAGGGCCTGTCAAACAATGACAACTACAACCAAAAAAATAGCCAGGCATTGTGGTGGGCGCCTGTAGTCCCAGCTACTTGGGAGGCTGAGGCAAGAGACTTGCTTAAGCCCAGGAATCAGAGGTTTGCTGTGAGCTGTGATGCCACAGTGTTCTACCCAGGGCGATAGCTTGAGGCTCTGTCTCAAAAAAAAAAAAGCTTACATGCCACCTGGAGATTACTAAAGAAGTATTGTGGTCCCACAGTATGGCCCCAAACAGGTGATTAGGTTATAGTGGCAAGACAGGTTATAGGCAGGAGATAAGAGGAGACTTGGTTAACAAAAGTGGTCATGTTATATAAATAAAACCTCACAGGTTGCCAAAGAGAATAGATAGCAAATGCCCCCCTCCCAAACTTTAAACGTGTTAGGCTCTCAGTTAAATTTTTCTAAATCTGGACAAAGGAAGACCTCACTATACCAATGTAAAATTTCTAAAGATGTAAATTTTTCCCACAAACAATGGATTTCCAGGAATACCTCTGTTTATTAACTCTCTGAGAACCTATTCACAAATAGGTCAGAAATATAATTTGGAATAAAATATTTTCATTTCCTTCAAGGGCACATCTGGAAGGATAAATCAACAGAAATTTATTTACTTGCAGAAGAATCCACTGGTGCTACAAACTTGTTGAAACACTTAAATGATCATTTTTTACAAATGATCTAAGACTGAGAGTGGACAAATACGAAAGTGAGAAACTCCCATGTTGGTCTTAGGAGTCCAGCCCACCTTCTTGGGCTTGCTCTCCAGGAACTCTATTGGGTTCTTACTGAGAATTTAGGAAAATCCCCTGGTGTCCTTGGCCAAGTAGAGGGAAACAGTAAGCATTGTCAAATACTTCTCCAAAACAAAGGAGAAGACTTAACTAAAGCACAATTCTGAAACTTTTTACCATGTGAAGGGAGAGAATTACTCCCATCTTTAGCCTTTTGATCATTCCTTAATTAGAAAAATAAAATCAACAGTAAATAAGGTTCCAATGTAATAGATCAGGAACACTCCAGAAAAGGAAAGGAGTAGATCCAAGAGCAACAATAAAGCTATGACATAGGAGGCATGATGGAAAAATGTGAAAGGCTGGCTCAGTGGCTCCTGCCTATCCATAGCACTCCGGGAGGCTGAGGTAAGAGGATCCCTTGAGGTCAGGAGTTCAAGATCAGCCTGAAAAGTGCAAGACCCTATCTCTACTGAAAAAATAGCTGTGTGCAGTGGCATACACCTGTAGTCCCATCATCTACTTGGGAGGCTGAAGCAGGAAGATGGCTTGAGGTTGCAGTGAATTATGATGATGCTACTAACCTCTTACCAGGATGACAGAAAGAGACTCTGTCTAGAGAAAAGAAAGAAAGAAAAGAGAGAGAGAGAGAGACTTTTGTAGGCCCTGAGACGAATGCCCACTAAAAAATCACTGGGAGAGAGATTATAGAATACACGCTGTCCCTCATGGCCTACTGCTGCATTAATGAGACTCTGGCATAATAACAGTGAATTACACAGACTGTCTCTAAGAAACTGCACATAGCAAGCTCCAAAGCCAAGGTAGGAGGCCAAAACAAAGACACTAGGGCAGTTTGAATCCTCTGGTATCTAATTTTAACAAACAGTAAACAGCCCAACACTCATCCAGATTAACATAAACGTTCACACTAGGCATACTAAAAAGCACAAACAAACAAACAAGCAAATAGCAATACAAAAACCCAGCTGAAGAGAGAAAGCAAGGATCAGAACCCAAATCAGATATGAAAGAAATGTTGGAATTATTAGACTAAATATTTAAAACAACTTGACTGATATGGGAAGGACACCAGTGGAAAAAAGTGGACAATGGGAAAGAAGTAATTGGTAACATAACCAGAGGCATGAAAATTCTCTGAAGGATCAAGAAGAAGCACTAGAGATCAGAAACACTGTTACAGAAATGAAGACGATCTCTGATGGGCTCATTAGTAGATCGGAGATGAACGAAGAAGGAATCTCTGAGTTTGAGAACATGTCAATGGAAACTTCCAAAACTGAAAAGCAAAGACAAGAAAAATTGAAGGAAAAAAATGAATATCCAAGAACTGTGGGATAACTACAAACTTTGTTATACACTTAGTAGGAAACCAAAAGAAGAAAAGAACTGAACAATTATCTGAAGCAATAATGTCTGAGTATTTGTCTCAAATTAATGTCAGATTCCAAACTGAAGATTAAAGATGCTCATAGAACACTGAGCAAGATAAAAAACAAAAATAATAGCAATAAAATAGCATTATATCTAGGCTTATCATATTCCAACAGTAGACAATCAAAAACAAAAGAAAAACATCTTAGCAAGAGAGGAGAAAAACATCTTACACATAGAGGGGCAAAGATTAGAATTGCACCTGACTTCTTCTGATAAACCACGAAGTCAAGAAAAGGGTATAGCAAAATATTTAGTGCTCAGATAAAGTAAAACTCCACCAACCTAGAATTCTGTGCCTTGTGGAGTTATCCTTCAAAAAGTGAAAGACGAAATCACGACTTTCTAAAGCAAACAAAAATTGAATTTTTTTTTTGCCAGTAGATCTTCCTTGCAAGACATATTTAAAGTAGTTTTTCAGAGAGAAGAGTAACCACATTGGTCAGAAGGAAGAGAATTACGGAGGAAATAAATGAAGGTAAAATAACTTCTTTTTTAAATTCTTAACTGATCTAACAGCTGTTCATGATAATAATAATAGCAATGTATTCAACAATCACAGCTTCTGCATAAATAAAACAGATGACAGTAATGGCATAAAGGACAGGAGGGAGGAATCGGAAATATTTGCTTTTACAAGCCACATGCACTACCCACGAAGCAATATGGGATTATTTGAAAGTGATGTTGGATCAGTCATAAGTGTATATGACAAACTGTAGGGCAACAGCCTAAAAGTCTAAAACAAAAGAAAGTGGGGAGAGGGGAATCACATCATTTGCTTGATTAAAACTACAAAATGGAGAAAAAGGGAAAAAGTAGGAACAAGGAAGAGAGGCAACAAAATAGAAAATCATAACAAATACGATCACTATTAATCAAAGTACATCAATCATCACTTTGTGGCAATTGCCAGGTCCTACCCCAGGGGCAGAGTCTTTCATGACCTGTGGAAAGGGCTGAGATCAACTGGGAAGAAAGGAAAGTACAAGTGGAGAGAGATAAAGAGAGAGTACACAGGAACAGAGCTTTAAAGAGTGGGTACAGGGGACCACCACTAGCTTGGAGTCCACCACTAGCTTGTGGAGCTTTAGCCAGTGGCCCTGAGTGCTTGTTCCACCCAGTTTTTATTGAAGGCTATTGTCTTATTTAGCAAAGAGGGTAAGTTGAGAAAGGGAGTAAAAATGTCATTAGTTTCTCTGCGTAAGTATGTTAGTTCCTATTCTATCTGTAACCTTAACTTAAGGGTCTGGGCCATCTTGAGAAATCTGGAACCTGAGCCTTGTGTGGGGGCAGCCTCTTGTTTGCGGTCACACGCACAGATCCCTTGGGGGAAGTTAGACCCCTCTAGTTTCTTTGTGGCACAGACTCTGTAGCATCAGTTCTCCTCTGAAGAATCAGTAGAAAAGAGGAATTTCCTCCTTATCTCCACCTGGAGGCATTTCCCTCCAGGGTTAGGGTACAAGGCCTCCTGCCCATATCTCAGGGCTCCAGCTGTTCCCTTGATCTCTGCCCTGGCCTTTACACAAATCCCCACAGTGGGTATTTCCTTCTGGAAGTTGTTGACTGTTGACTGGGCAGCGGACCCCCTGGTTAATGTTCCTTCCTAGGCCTTGCATGCAGCTCTGCTATGGCCATTGTTCTTCAGAGTGCTTACTGAAGGGGCAGGGATGTTTGTAAGCTGCATCCCTTATAGACCAGGCTTCCTGTAAAAGCAGAAACTGCCCAGACAAGTAATTTAATTGTTATGTTAAAAGTAAGTTAGCTATATTGTTTTTATTCTGCCTTGCCCAGATTGTTTCTGTTTTTCCTCTCTTCTGGGGGTGTTTTCCCTTGCCAAGAATGGAGTCTTCAGTCCCTATTCTCTCTGTGGTCAGTGATTTAAATATACCAATTAAGAGACAGAGACTTTCAGAGTGGAGTGAATAAACAGTATCCAATTATATGTTGTCTACAAGAAATCCACTTTAAATACAGACACGCTTAAGAAAAGAAAAGGAATAGACAAAGATATCATGTTGCACTAATGAGAAGAAAGCTGGAGTAGCTATATTAATTTCAGACAGAATTAAGGTTGTCAGAGAGGCAGAAAAGACTCGTATCAATGTTTGATTGGGTTTTCTCTAGGATGACACAAAAAATTGAGAAACAGTGTTGAGAATATTGGAAAGTGTGATATTTAAAGTTGGAAAGAGCATTAAGATGAACAAGAAAGGATTAATGGAGACATTGTAAGAAGATCTAGGGATTCGCAGATTCTGTAAAATAGAATAAATTATAGAAGCAACAAGTTTAGGAAATACTGTAGATAGAAAACAGGCGTTTGTAACTGGGATATTTAAAATTGACATTTCAAAATGAGAGCAGTTTTGCATAGTGAGAAAGTCTAAGATACAGTCATGAAGGGGGTATCTAGAGATTAAAAAAAAAGAAGCATTAACATTTATTTTTGCCTACATAGCAGGTAGATTAGTAAGTACATTTATTATGTTTTTCCACTCTCAAAAAAGTTTATGAGTTTGGTTTCATTAGTTGTACTTTGTGAAAAGACCATCATATAATAATATGTGCTACAAACAATATTAAATATGATATTATAAATTGTATTAATTATAATAGTTACTATGCTATCAAAGAAAAAAACAGAAAACTGAGACCAATAGGTTAGACTGGATATTCATAATTCTTCCAGGATGAAAGTAAAAAAGAAAGTGGAAAGGAAAATCCTAATTTAATTGTGAGAGATTAAATCACACATTTAATACATTAACGATATTAAATCACACATTTAATACATTACATTGTGAGATGTAATCAAAGTGTGAAATAGCAAAACAGTATAGAGCATTGGGACCAAAGGGCTTAAAATCAAAAGCCTCAAATGTAGATAGTTTCTTTTTTTTTTTATGCTAGGATGGAGAATTAATGATCTCCTAGCAATGAGTGAGAAACAAAGAGAAAATTAACCTTCCCTCCCTCCCTCAGGTATTCAGAAATACCTGAAACCTAATTTTAGCCAAGCAAACTGGGAAAGACATTTCCCGCAGAGGTCAAGGATGAGGGAGAGTTCCTGTCCCGGGAAAAAGTGTTCAGAAGAGCACAGGGTAGAAACTGAAGAGGAGAAGCATTGGCGGTCGTGCAAAGACGTGTCAGGTATGATGTTAGGGGATCACTGATACCAGTGCAACTTGGAAATGAGCAGAGGATACAGGGGCCGGAGCTGCAGATCGTCAAACTACCTGCAAGGTTTAAGAAGTAAAACTTTCATTTTTTTAAATTTTAGAAGAAAAGATCCCCTTCCATATGGAGTATCAGTGGTGTCACAGGGAAGCCAAATATTTTTTAATTTTTTTTTAGAGACAGAGTCTCACTTTGTTGCCCTTGGTAGAGTGTCGTGGCGTCACACAGCTCACAGCAACCTCCAACTCCTGGGCTTAAGCAATTCTCTTGCCTCAGCCTCCCAAGTAGCTAGGACTACAGGCCCCCACCACCACGCCTGGCTAGTTTTTGACTGCAGTTAGGCCGGGGCCGGGTTTGAACCCTCCACTCTCGGTATATGGGGCCGGAGCTCTACTCACTGAGCCACCGGCACAGCCCCAAATACTTTTAATTTTTTAGGCCCCCATTAGTTGATCTTGAGGTCATGAGAAATAAATGCCTGGCGTAACTGGAGAAAGCTTGAGATTTAGCTGACTTGTAGGCTGAGTTCTCTGTCCATCCTGTGACTGTGAGGAAAGCGTTTGACGTCACTCACTGAACTGCTGACCTAATATCAATAGCCGCATACCTTCAGAATTCTTACTACATAATTTAAAAAAAAGTTGCTTTCCCTTGTCTATGGCTGTAGTTGAGTTTTAGCTGCTTACACCTTGAGATAATTCTAGCCTGTGAGATATTCCTGGTCTTCCTCTTATTGTTCCCTTCTTTATAATTTTTATTTATTATTTTTTCACACTTGTTTTATATAGTAACTATACAATGTATCATTACGTATGATTTACTCTTGTCTAAGTAGACCAGGCATTCTTTGAATGCAGGAATAGCCTTATATTTACTTTTGTCTTCTAAACCCTCATCACAGTACCTGGTTCGTATTAAGAAGCTGGTAGATGTGTTGAGCGAGTGGATAAATGGTGAGTATAACAGAGGCCGACACTTTTGTCTCCACAATTCACTTCTGAGAATTGGCTTCACATTTATACACACTTTTGCTATGACAGTCATTCTATTACTTAAAAAATCTTTTAACTCCAGACCTTAAAGAGCTAATCCGGAGATGGTCACTCCACATTACTGCCCAGCTTTTCTCTGCAAAATTGAAATATGGAAACAAGAGAAAAGCACATTTGGAATCATGGAATCAGAATCATACTATTGGCAGTACCCGAATGAAACAATTCATGAATTCTGTCTGCTAAGGGCCAGACATTACCCTAATTTCCATGTTCTCTCATGCTTGATTGCTCAGTTTCTCCTAAGACTGTGAGTGTTACTGATAAACTCCACAAATCAATCCCTTTGTGGTCTAAGTTAGGCAGAGGAGATTCCTATTTTTCACGACTTTAATAATTAAGATGCAATGAGCTATGGACTGAATATGGAAGGATGGACACAATTTCATTATCTGAGTGGCTACTGCACATGTAGGTATAAGACAACATAATGAAGAAAAACTTGTAAATAAGACATTTTAAGAATTATATTGCAAGAGGTGAAGTTAGGTGACCTGTTTAAAAGGCAGGCTTTGTTCCACTTGTATAGGGGCTCGAATGCCAGACTCTGTGTAACCTTCCTTAGAAGTGCATGGAATTCCTAATTCCCAGTTCTCAAATAGGCAACGCCATATATGACCATATAAGAAACTATCACAACCCAGAGGATTTGCCAGGGAAGGAGCCAGAAATAGAAGTCAAAAAACGGAGCTGCAAGTCCCGCTCTCTAACCACTAACACCCCTCCCTTCCTACAGTAAGCTCAGTGTGAAATACTTTTTGGGTTTCCTTTCATAGTTATAGTCAACTGAAGTAAAGTGGAAAAATTAAAAACAGGCCACGTACTAAAAAAAAAAAAAAAAAAAAATGCATGTTTTCTTCTATTGAAAGACCCAGACTTTTTAAAAAGTAATTTAAGCAAATTCATCAAAATTAGAAATTAAAATGTAGTTTTCTACTTTTTTTTTTTTTAAATATTGGAGCTCTTTAAAAAGTAAGCATACACATTGTATCTCTTCATGGAATCAGGCCATTTTTCATCTTGTAAAAAAATAGTGTACCTTTGAAAAGTGGCACTGTTAATGAGAGCCTGTTTTCTTCAGAGTCCCCAACCAAATAAACCTTGACAAGGCAAAATTATTAAGAAGATAAAACTGACGTTTACATTTTCAGCCATATCAAATTATTAACTTACAACGTGCTTTTTTTTTTTTTTTAATTTTTTCAGAGTAAAGGTAAATTAGCATTTTTCTGAGCAGAGAATTCAGAGGTTAAGTTATTGGGTGTCTAGAGCGTCAGTAATTCATGAAAGAGCCTCTTTTTCCACTTTTATTTCCTGTTTTTGAACTCCTTCCACTAGCACCATTCAGGCAAAGAGTAATCCTGTGCTTCAGCACAAATAGCTGAAAGTGACATTAATTATTTTATTTACTTACTGTTTGTTTGTGTGGGCAGCCTGCCTGCAGACAGTGGGGCTTGGTGAGCTGCGTCACCTTGTCGATGTGCTAACTTTCATTTTTTTTTTTTTTTTTTTTCCTGACAGAGATGATAGCTTTCATGACGCCAATTTTAAATTAAAACAGGAGATTTGACTCCTGGAGTACTAATTGAAAATATTTGTCTAACTCAAGGGTAACATTCAAAATTCCATAGAGAACATTCAATTCTCTATGATCATTCACATATTTGGTGCAATTTGAGAAACAGGTGAAACAAGTGATTAAATATATATTTTTAAACTTCAGCAAAATACCAATAATTTCACTTTAGTGTCCCAAAACACGGCAATATTTCAAAATGCTCTTTACTGCATACTGTGGCTTTTATTCTTTTTTTTTTTTTTTTTTTGCAGTTTTTGGCTGGGGCTGGGTTTGAACCCGCCACCTCCAGCATATGGGGCCGGCACCCTACTCCTTTGAGCCACAGGCACTGCCTTATCACTTTTATTCTTGTAATGCATATCAAATTTCTGTCATTACACGCATGCTAAGACTAAACAGGAGGAAGGGTTTACTTAGTTAGAAGTTGTAGAGAATTTCCATTTTGAAAAATAATGAGGTCTTTTCAAACTAGATATTTCCATCCAGAAAGATTTTGCATAGAAGAAATACACTGTCATTAAAAAATAAAGGGCATGATTTAATTTTAACAATCATAAATAGGAATATTCATTGTAAGTTGAACCTGAAAAGGGTCGTGTTAGGGTATGGCCCTAGATTTCCCAGAGTTCATGCTGAGAGTAATTTACTTTGGTTTTCAAACCTCACATTCTTTTCCTCACCTCAGACCAGCTGAGTTTTCAAACCTTTGAATTCCTCTTTCATAATTTCAGCTCTCCGTGATGCTTTGAAATGCATATTTTCCAGAAATAGAATATTAGTCACAAATAAAGGGTTAGCTTGGTTTCATGATTAAAATTTTCCCCCCATATTTAGGTATATCCCATAATAATTCATCTTTGAAGCAATGGAACTAAATTTCTAGGCTTATTTCACCTTGAGTGGAATTTTCCGTATCTCCTTACCTGCTTGGATTCTGTAGTTTTGGTAACAACTCTATTTTGTTAATTTTAAGACGTATCTATTCATAAGAATATATTTAATTTTAACATTAAATAATTTTTCCATTGCCACTTAGGCTTTTATGATATTTTCAAAGGTGATATATTTTGTCAAAGATTTTTCTTAATATGGTAAAATTAATTTGCCAAGCAGGATGTCAAAAACCTGTGAACTTATAATGGCAGAGATTTTATTTTCTTTTTATTTATTCTTTTTATCTATAGGAGGTAAGTAAATATGTGGCATATGTAAGTCTTCAGTGAATATTTGCTGAATGTTGGAATGAATATGAAATTTTAAAAGTGTCTATAATTTTTAAAATTATTTTTATTTTTTACTTTTCATTTTTTGAAACATTTTCTCACTTTGTTGCCCTTGGTAGAGTGCTGTGGTATCATAGCTCACAGCAACCTCAAACTCTTGGGCTCAAGAATTTCTCTTGCTTCAGCCTCCCGCATACCTGGAACTACAGGTCCCCATCACAAAGTCCAGCCATTTTTTTTTTTTTTTTTTTTTTTTGATACAGGGTCTCACTCCTGGTAAGGCTGGTCTCAAGCTCATGAGCTCAAGCAATCTACCTACCTTGGACTTTCAGAGCGCTAGAATGACAGCTGTGAGCCACTGCACCCAGCCAAAAGTTTCTATAATGTTTTAAAGTAAACATTTTGAGAATGTAGCATTTCACCATTATTGTTCTGATTGCTGTTGGAAATATAAAAAGTACACTATTTGCATCTTTTACAGAATTTTAGAGTTAAAGATATACTAAAGATGTTGGAAATTCTATGAACTTATAAATGGAAGAATGTGCATTAATTTATGCTCATTCGCAGTGTTCCATAAAATTGCTTCTATAACAACTTCAACTGATGAACCTAAATTAGTATGCAAATCTCTTTAAAACCATGCTAGTGTACCTCCTACCATGGGAAAATCCTTCCCTTTCAATACTTTACAAATTATCAAAGCAAACATAAAGTTACCTCAGGCACATGCACAGACACACATCATTATAAGAAAAATAACTAAAGGAATAAGTTCTTTTCACTGAAATCATACTTTCCCAGTGAGTGCACAAGAAGAAAAACTTGCGGAAAATATAGTTACTTTTAGTTTCCCCAGGACTGTGAATAAGTGCCTCTCAATCCAGTCAGTCCAAGACGTATCTGTGTACTTGCCAAAGAAAATGCAAGACGATGTTTTATCTCATTAAAATGTAGCTTCAGTGACATTGGCAGCTCCAGCTCTGAATGTCTTGTACATACGTGACCCACGCGTGTCTCTTATACATGCCTCAGGCATAGTTTACAGCTGGGTTTTCATGTGTCCATCAAACATTGGCCAAAGAGATGGGCGAAGCCCACAAAGTCTCTAATGCAGGTTTCCCTTAAATGGAGGTAGGAAACACTAATTTCAGTTATTAACCAAAAGGAGAAAGACCAAAGTATCTCACAAGAATACAGTCGACTTTTTAAATATTCTCATTTAAAAGGAGTGATACTTTTCCGAAAAATGTGATTAACATTTCACAAAATTTGATGATGTTCTCCAAGAAACAGTACTGCTCTTTACCTGGATCTGCAGAGAAGAGTTGATTTGGAGTGAATTCTTTGTACAGCCTGTCAAGTTAAATTTATTCTGTTTCTTCCCTGGAGAATTAGATGGGATTTAATCATTCCAAGGATTAATATTCTTACAAAATAGTAAGCTTTGTAGCTAAAATCTGTTACTTATTTAATATATAATAGTGTCTTTTAACATCACTTAGGGTTTTAAAGGGTCTGATGTTATTGGTTTGTTTAGAGGAATCAGAATTCACTACATCTTCATTTAAATTGTAATTAGTGTGCTCTTCCAAAAGTAGTTGACAAAGTTGTTATAAAATGTTTTTTAGATTATAGACTTTTACAGATATGTAATGATTTTTTTATTCTATTTGCAGTTTGGTTTCCTTTGCTTGTTTTTTTCTTATCTTATCTTTTTTTTATTTTTTTGAAACAGAGTCTCACTCTGCCACCCTGGGTAGAGTGCTATGGCATCATAGCTCACAGAAACCTCAAACTCCTGGGCTCAAGCTGATCCTCTTGCCTCAGCCTCCCGAGTATCTGGGACTACAGCCACATGCCACAACACTGGCTAGTTTTTTCTATTTTTAGTAAAGATGGATCTTGCTCTTGCTCAGGCTGGTCTGTCTCCAAATCCTGAGCTCAAGCAATCCACTCACCTTGACCTCCCAGAGTGCTGAGATTACAGGGTGAGCCACCGTGCTCAGCTTAGTTTTCAACAAACTCAGTTAAGATGCCTTGATAATGCAAAGTATTCAAGTCTTCCAGGAGTGACCCCTATTCAAATATTCAAAACCATAAACAAGTACTGTCATCTTCCCTGCCTGTGAAATGGGGAAGGTGAGACCCCCTCTCTACTCTGTGGAATAGGCAGGCGAGGAGTGTGGGGGGTCCACCTCTTGTCCCTGAGCAGTCCACTTTCAAACTCTTCTGAGGTTTCCTACATCCTCCTCAGGACTCCTAGGGCAGGGGCTTTTTCCTCTCACTTTCTTACAATGGAAACCACCTCATTGCCTGTGATGACCAGCAATTTTTTACAGAATACTGGGTTTTCCACATCAAAGTTGAATATTAGACATTCTTATCTTTTTTAAGTTCCTGAACCACATCCACCACAGAGAAATGTCACATTGCCTGACACTGCCCCAGCCACTGCCTGCCTATGTTGCTGAGGACCCCACCATTCTCTCTCCTTTCTGGTCCTAAGTGTTAACCTCAATTATTCACCCAGTAAACATAGAAAATATCCCAGGAAGACTTGCTGCCACATCTTTATATATTTATTAAGAAGACCAAATCACCTTTCGGTCTGTTCTTTTCTGGTCTACATTATGTCTAGGGGGTTTGAAATTAGAAATTAAACAGCTGACTAAAGGCAACTTGTTTCTGTTAGAAAGGAAACTTAACCTTGTCAGCGAAATGGTAAACTTATCAATGGAAACACTCCATTAGATTCTATATTAGATTATAAACATTATAATTATAATACAGATTATAACATTCTGTATTAGATTATAAATGTGGCTTGTTAAAGAGTGGTAGAAAGTTATGTAGAGTTTATGATATTCAGCAACTACTGTTTGAAAGAATGGCAAAAATTAAAAAAAGTTAACACTGAAGATAACTGAACCCCTAATTTCCATACACAGAAAGAGCACGTAGTTTACTGATGTGCTTCACAGGCTATCCCAAAAGTCACATGCACAGTTGCCATCCATAGGGAAATGGGAAAACTTATACATACTTTTATTTACAAAATATTCATTATAAATATTTACAAAACATTCTGTACCAGTGGAGAAGTAGGTATATGTGACTCCTGATCTTGGGATGACAAAGGCTTTTTGGGGAAACATCACTGACCAAAAATTATAGACAGAATCTTTTGTATAAAAGTTTTAAACTTTGGTCAGTAGAGGATGATGGAAAAAATTAAGGCCAAAGACAAACTGGGGAAATGTTGATGAATATTTAAGGAGAATAAGGGTTGATAAGTTTAGTTTATGAAAACTTAAGAATCGATAGAAAGATCCAGTGTCTCAGAGGAATCTGTGCGAGAGAGGCTAACAGGAACTATTTTGAAAGTCGAAATACAGAAGCTAAATATGTGAATACTCACATTTATCAAATTCACTTCTAAACAACATTTTATGAATTAAAGCAATTCTAAGTTGCTCTTCTCTTAGGCGCCAATGTGATAGTCTTAATAGGAGTGTAGCCCCATAGCTACTGGGCTCTCTTTGACAGAATTGGTGGTAGTGCCTTTTTTTTCGTGTCTGGAGCAGTCTTGATAATAATATTAAAAAAAGATTGTTTGGTGATCTTACTCCTTGACTTATGATGTTTTGTTTTACAAATATATTTCAGAAAATATTTTATATAATTTTAAAAAGAAATAATCAATGCTCTGTAATATACTGGATAAATAAATCCTGGCATATAGAAATAATGGAAAACTGCATAAAAATTACAATGTTATCGATGAAAAAGACACTATGTTGTGGGGAATATTTTGTTAAGTCAAAAGATCATGTTAGTTTGTGCAATATCTTTCAAAATTTATTTAAAAATAAGTTACAGCTTTACACACAAACACGCTTAGACACAGGAATCTAAGGAAAAAACACTGAAAGCACTAAAAGGTTAATAGTGGTAGAGAAGTGGAATTAAGGGTGATTTTTATTATGTCAATTTTTTATTTTTCATGACACATATTGATCATAACAAATATTTTCATGACAGACTTGTCATGATATTTAATGACAAATTTAGTGATCATGTAATTACTAAAAATGTGATTATAGGTACAGAAGCATTAAAATAGTATCTTCAAAAGTGAAACATAATTCTGATTTATTAGTAGTCAAATTATTTTCCTGGGCTGTTGAGTAACTGTGGCTCTAGAATGTTCTACATGAGAGGAACGTGAGTTATTTCTTTTGTAATGTGAGCTTTGTCACAAGGAGAAAAGAATAGTTATTCCTTAAGAAATAGAACATTAGTGGTCTTTAGGAGAAAAGACCTAAGAACCTCTAGGTCAGAGGTTCTCAACCTTCCTAATCCTGTGGCATTAATACAGTTCCTGTGGGTTGAGAACTGCTGCTTTAGGTTATTGAAGCTCATTATTAGAGCTTATGAAGATGAGAAATGTTTCCACTTTAAATTTGCATTTAATACTTTCACAGTGCCTGGCAGAAACTGCATCTAATCCACGCAATATGAAGTTGCTAAGTGCCACGCACCGTGAAAGTGGTAGTTAACTTCTATAGACAGGATAATAATTTTTCAGAATTATAAAGCAGACATATAGTCAAATGTAAGATTTCAGATGACTGCTACTTAGGAAGTAGTTGTGACAAGCTTGTCATTTTGAGAATGCTTGGGAGAAATGCTCTCCAAGTAACCATTTTCCCCTACACAGAGAATTAAAGGATTCTAAAGAAATAATTGGGTCAGGGTGATTTAGCACTTTGAGAGTGAGTTTAGTAAGATACTGATTTCTTTTCAATAGTTAGAAAGCTCAATCAAGGGCTTGGATTCATTCTACCATCTACTCAAAAGCAAAATGCTAATAAATCAGAATTATATTTAACTTAACAAAATGTTCCCCGGGATGTAGTATATTTTTCTTCACTAACATTTTAATTTTTATCCAGTTTTCCATTATTTCCCTTCAATTTTCTGTAAACTCAGAGTGAGTGGATCTCCATGTAGATATCAAGATTGAAATTGAAATCAGTGCAGTATAACATCATTTAAATATTTCTAACCAAGGCAATAATATACGAGACCCTTCATAATCTGAATCCAATCAGCAAAACAGAAAATTTTGAGTAAGAAAAGAGAGATACTGTCACTCAGGAAGTTGATTACAAAGGGGTGGGAGACCTGTGAGCTCAGTAGGCATCTCAGAGATTGGCAGCCATTCTCGGTGCTGTCTGTAATTCCAGAGACGCCCACCGAGAGGGAAAAAGAAAAATACTTCAGTTTCTTTATATATTCTATCCTCCAAGCTTGGCTAATGCCTACCATTGGCTGTACCAGCCAGAAGCTGGTTGATACAGGAGCTTAAGAAATGATGTCCATGGGAGTCATTTACCCTATGAAAGAAAGAACAGCTAAAGGACAGAATCTGAAGGTGAGCTGGGAAGAACCAGCATAAACAGAACAAAGAATGACTGCTTTGGAAAGGCTGAAACTAAACTGAAGCTATCTGAAAAAAACATTAGCACTCATAAAACAGTTTTATATTGACGTTGGTGCTAACTTTTGTTTTGTTGATGAATATTAATTAGAAAATAGGGAGGCGGCCATCTCATTACATGGCAATCTCTCCGACTGCTTGTGCACCGACCGTGACTCTCAGACCCTTAGTCCTGCTTACTCTTCTCCTGCCTCTCCTTCTCTCAGTATCACCGCCACGAGTGTTACCACCATGACTATTCCTGCTCTTAGACCAAGACAGGGACACACACTGGGGTCTGGTCCTATTTTGATAAGCAGGAATAGCCTTTGTGAAGAAAACAAAAAAGATCTGAAAATCAGAAAAGATAAAGCTTGCATTAAAAATATATCATGTTCTTAAATTTCATAAATGAGGTTTGCAAAAAAAAATCCCATTTATACTAAATTAATTTATTAATTTGCCATAATTTCAACAAACTTAAGCAAAATGATCCCAAGATCATCTGGAAGAATAAAAGAATAAAAATATCAGTATATTTGTTTTAATTGCGGAAATATGTTAGAGACCTATTCCACATGCCATTACAATGAAGTGTTTATTCATTTATTCATGAAATATTTAATAAGCCTTTCACTATGGTGGGTGGTCATGACACAGCAGCAGACATGGAAAGTTTCCTCCCTAAATGGAGCTTGCAGTGTTATTGACAAGATAGGAAACTCACAAGTCAATAAGTAAGTGAACAACATAATTACAGGTTATTATTTCTCTGAAGTAAATTGTAGGACTCTATCGTAGAAAGAATAACCAGGATATGTAATTTGAAGTGAGTGGCATTTGAACAGAGATGGTAAGATGAGATATGAATATTAGCCAGACTTTTGTACACCTGTGGGAACAGCATTTCCTAAACTTTAGCTATGTGACCTCACACAACTCCCTTAATTTCTCTGTCTTGATAGTCATCTAGAAAATGCGGATGCTTTAGAATCTACCTTAAAAAATCATTGGGGCAATGGATTATCATGTACAGAATGCATTAAACATCAACGGAGAGACATCACATTTTAGTGAATACTGACAAACTTTCGAAAAGAAAACCCTTGCTACTCTACTAAAAATGGATAGACAAACGCAGATATTTTTAACCACAAAGAAATAAAAAGGACTAATAATTACATTTTGCATAGAACTTATTCTTATCTACCCCATAATAAATTTGAGTTGTATGATTTTGCTCTTTATATATGTTTAAAACTACACTACTTATTATAAGAATTACAGAAATAATAAAAAAATCACCAATTTAGTTTCAAATGTCAGAATTATTTAATGGGCTTATCTTAAATCTTTGAGCAATTTGTATTTATTAAAAGAACTTAAAGCTTATTAAGACAGTTTGAATGCCAGGAAAATCCAGTTACTGGAACATGTAGGCAGGAAGCAGGAATTCTGGAGTCCATGATGAAATTTCATGCTGAATTTCTCTGTCACTTGGAAGTTCACTGAGGTATTTATTGTCTCTCTCTTTTTTTTTTTTTTTTCTGAGACAGAGTCTCACTATGTCACCCTTGGTAGAGTGGTATGATGCCACAGCTCACAGCAGCCTCCAACTCTTGGGCTTAAGTGATTCTCTTGCCTCAGCCTCCCAGGTAGCTGGGACTATGGGCACCTGCCACAACGTCTGGCTATTTTTTGGGTGCAGTTGTCATTGTTGTTTAACAGGCCTGGACTGGGCTCGAACCTGCCAGCCTCAGTGTATGTGACTGGCGCCCTACTCACTGAGCTGTGGGTGCTGAGCCTATTGATTGTCTTATGTGCAGAAAAAAAAAAAAAAAAAAAACGCATATTGGAAAACAATGTTTTAATATTTTTACCTTTTCTCAGTATGAAATTCATTTGAATATATCAAATATGAATTGTATCTGAATTTTAAATAAAGGTTTTTCATGCTTCTCAAAAGAATTATCATGTACACATTTGGGGGAAATAGGATAGGATGATCCTGTAGGATGTTATTATGGAAATTGGATAAAGAAGAAAGTTACATGAAGGCTATGTACCCCCAAAGTGCATCAATGTACACAGTTACCATTCAATAAAATAAAAAAAAGAAATCTAAAGATAAAAAGATAGCCTAAGAATATGGGGAGGGGGGAGGGAGAAGGGAGGGGGGAATGGGGGGAGGGAGGGGGATTGGAGGGATCACTTCTGAGGTTTATCTTACAAGGGTACAAGTGAATCTTTCTAAGAGTAGAATGTGAACATTTTAAAACAATAACTAAGAAAATGACATGAAGGCTATGTTGGCCAGTTTGATGGAAGTGTTTCGGATTGTGTGTGAAAACCCCACACTGTACCCCAGAAGTGCATTAATGTACATAGTTACCATTCAATAAAAAAATAAATAAATAAAGATAAAAAGAAAAAAAAAAGAAATTGGATAAAGAAATGTCATTGTGTTATAAGGAATGCTGATGTTATTGAAGACTTGATTTTTAGACTTTTTTCTTTGAAGTTGCTAAAATAATATAGGGAAATCATAATACATCCAATAATACTATGTACCTCTTCTTAAACTACACTTGAGAATTCAAAGCATGACAAAGAAAATACATACACTCCCTGTATCATTATAGAGTTCCATGACCTTACATTTCCAGAATGAGGCCTTCTGCACACCTTGTACAAATCTTACACCCTTTGCAAGATTTCTGCCAAGTCTAGAGGGTCTTGTAAGTCAAGATCTCTCACGATCTCTCCGGCACCTTGAAAAGAGCTCCTTCTTTCCATGGATAACTTGTATCCAATGATGCTGATACAACGAAGATGCAAATGTAACACTCTCCCAATTCTGGGTAATTCTTAAAGTCTACTCCAGATCCAGAATTCCCAGGAGAGCTATGTGAGGTCTTTGCAATTGTACTCTGTCCGCTCAGTCTTACAGCTTTCATTATCCCAGGAGTGTTTAGCCTGACGGCAGCCTCCATTGAACATCCTACAAGATACTATGCTTATGTCTGTGCCTGGGAGACTTAGCTAAGAAAGTTGGTATCACAATCTTTCAAAGAGGTAGGAGCTAAAATGAGCTTTTGGAGTTGAACAATCATATAGTCCACTGGTAATTAGGACCTTGTTATTATTGTAGGGAAGGCACGATTAACCCCTGGCATGATGTAAATATTATAATTGATAAAACATTCACCTGTAATAAACTTGACCAGTGGAAGTGATCACACAGGCAAGTGCAATATCTTAGCTATGTCAGAAGTTCAGGAGAAGAAAGAGCTACAAAATGGAATGGTTTGTTGCTGGATGTAACTTATTAATACATATTAGAAAAAACCTAAGTCTAGGTTTGAGATGATTAATCACTAATTAACCAATTATGAAAAAAAAAAGCCTCCTTAGTAGTAAACAAAGTCCTATCATCTCTTTCAAGTCTATGGCAGAAAAAGTAAATGTCAAGGGCCTTATTCTAAGAGCGAAAGAAGGGGTCAAATACCCAGTGTGAGAATATGCCAGCCGGGGTCCTGACTGAGAAAATGTGAGGTGATAAGGTTTAGGATGGGTACGCTTGACCCAACATGCTATTAATAGAATTGTGAATCCTTACATTCCTCTGAATCCTGACAAGAACTTGAGGAAATGGTGCTAGCAAGGGTCTTGGAAGCATGGAGAAAGTATGGTCCCCAGGCAGTGAAACAGAAATGCAAGGTCTTGACTTCTGTGGAAGACAGTGTAAGAAATCATCGCACGATTTAGAGAAGTGGCATCCTAGAACAGATACACTGCTGCCTCGGACAAAGTTCTGTGGGAAGTCACAGAGGACGTTCCCTTTACCAAAGCAGTAAGAAATGCATTGTTAAGAAGGGAATAGACATTGCTGAAAAGCTCCAACTGCCATCTTCTATAGGCTGGTAGTAAAGGACACTCTTACAGAGAGCCTGTGAGCTGAGCGCCCGGCCCGGCTCACTCTCTAGCACAGAGGCTATTTCCAATATGACAGGTTTGTTACAGGAGGTCAGCATGACCTCAGATGCTTGACTGTGTCATTGATCTGATGAATCCGTTCTTTCCGTTCCTGTCAGGAAGAGGATTGAATTATTCAGATTCCTTTGGGATAGAAGGTAATATATATTTATGGTCCAGCCCCAGGATGTGATTAACTCTTTCTCCTTCTGACATACACAGCTAGAGGACCCTGCACAATTTGGCCATGTGGTAGGACACTACTTTAGTCTTGTAGATTAATAACATGTACATTAAACTGAATGACCATAGTGTTTTGGAGGTCCTGGCAAGTCACATGTGCTACAGAAGACGGGGGATAAAATATGATATACGAGGGTCTGCCCTATCAGTAAAGATTCGGGGGCCCAGCTACTTGTTTCATGCCTAGACAGCTCTTCAAAGGAAAAGATAAATCATTGCACTTCACAACTTCTAACACTGAGAAGGAAAGATAACAGTTGGTAGGCCTCTTTCAGGTTTAGAGGTAGCATATTCCACACCATTAATGCTGTTCTTATCTATTTACTGGGTGACACAACAGGCTATTAGCTTTGACTAAGGCTTAGAGCAGGATAGCTCTCCTTAGTAGAGCCAGGCTTTGGAGCAAACAGCCCTGATGCTTGAGCCATAGTACCCCAAAAGTTTTATATTATTAGAATATCATTAATGGCAAAAGAAGGTTGTGTGAGTTTCATAAAAACAAAACAAAACAAAACTCTAGTTGAAGAGTCAGGAGCCAGGGTAGGAATAAAATGTAAAGATTTTATATTGCGGCTCGGCGCCTATAGCTCAACCGGCTAAGGCGCCAGCCACATACACCTAAGGTGGTGGGTTCGAATCCCCAGCCCGGACCGCCAAACAACAATGACGGCTGCAACCAAAAAATAGCCGGGCGTTGAGGCGGGCACCTGTGGTCCCAGCTACTTGGGAGGCGGAGGCAAGAGACTCGCTTGAGCCCAGGAGTTGGAGGTTGCTGTGAGCTGTAATGCCATGGCACTCTACCCAGGGGGACAGCTTGAGGCTCTGTCTCAAAAAAAAAAAAAAAGAAGATTTTATATTGCATGTTAATGTGTACAGGAGAGCAACAAGAGACACAAACCTAATTACACAAAATGACAATGATTTTATATTGCATGTTAATGTGTACAGGAGAGCAACAAGAGACACTAACCTAATTACACAAAATGACAAAATTAGCCAGTTGACAAAGCCCGCCTCTGTAACTGACTACCCCAATCCTGGCACAGTGAGCACAATCGCAGAAGCACCATGATGACATACGCGGAGGCTATGCATGAATCCAGTAGGTTCCCACTAACCTAAGCAGATAAAGTTACTGCCACTGATGATACCGAATGAAAAGCATGGCAGATGCTGAGCCTCTCATACAAAGTCATCTTTCAGTAAAGCCAATCAGCCACCTGATGGCAGGTTTATTACATTGTATCCCTTCCACTCAGCGTGAGAGCAATTTATCTTCTTGACTGTATCAAATCACATTCATGGGTGTGAGTTTGTCTTTCCTGTCTACCCAGGCCCAGCCAGATTGAGGAGTGTTTGATTTACTAACATAGTACATGTAACATTATAGCAGACAAAACAAATCCATTTTACAGCAGCAAAGAAATTTTATCGGTGAACACATGATAATGAAATCCGCCCTTCCTATCACATATTACATCACTAAAAGTTACTGGCCTGAGGAAATGATGGAGTAGATTTTGAAAGTAACAACTAAGGTTACAAACTTCGAATTGATCTCTACTGAGCTATGGTAGTTTATATATAGAGAAGTAGTAATGTGTGTATATATACATATATGCATACATAAGTCTAAATCTTAATACTATATATATTTATTCTACATTGAATATATACAAAAATAAATACAGAGAAATGGATTCAATAAAATTAAGTCTTATTATTTCTTAATGATAAATGTATTTGCTATTTATTGATATTTGGTCTATAAAAATTAATATTACCAGTGAGAGAAATATAATTGAAATTGATTAATTAGTTCTGGAAATCTTGATTTTACATATTGATGTATAAAACATGGAAGATAGGGTTCTACATTTAATTTACATTGATACTTTGTTTCAATTGCTCTAAGAGGAGAGAGTCTACTTTCCACTACAAATCATGATATTTAACCCCTCGGTTCTATTTATAACCTAAGTGTTTTTCTAAAAATTGGCAATTATTTTGCAAATTTCAGAAAGTGTTGAAGCTGTATGTTTTAAAAAATGACTTCATACCCACTGAAAACTTTTATTTGGAAGATTTGAGATAGCTTTCCATTCTGGGGTTGACTGCAGATATGAGAATTGTATAGGTAACACATGTGGTTCTGGGCAATAAGATTGCATAATGACAGAAGTATTTCCAAATGTCTGTTTGCAAAATGCTCTCTCCATAGTATAACTTTCTATTGAAAATTCATTGCTTTCCTTAGTTATTGTTAAAATGTCCTCTTTTCCTTGAAGAAATATCTCAATATGCAGAAATTAATTAAAAATTTGTTAGATTAAACAGTACTAACAGCCACTTATTGTTAGGTAAATCTACATTTTTGAGGTGGTAATAATTGAAAAATATGTAATTTTAATTGTGTTCACTGCTTCTTAAAAACTTTGCCACGAGGTATTTTATGGCCACTGTCCTTCTCATTATGAAGTAGTGTGATAAATCAGGTGTAATTTTATATGTTCCAATAAAACTTTATTTATAAAACAGGTGGGCTTTGTTTTCTTATCCCTCCATATTTGGATTACTTAAAGGTTTGTTTTATACACACCATAAGCAAAGGAGAAGAAGAGACAGTATATTCTACAGCCTACTATGTTTAAAAGCATTTTTATCCAAATTGATGACATCCTTGTGACTTTTAGCTACTACTACTTATTGCAATATTCGTAAATAATTTGGGGAATGAATATTTCATATAGTAATATCTCTGAACATAACTTCAGAATTTTTTTATCATCTTCATAGTAGGCTCACTGAAATGGAGACTTTTTCCAGAAAATATTATTTTTGTTAAAGTTTCTTTTAAATTGTTTCTAGTTCTTTTATTGAACACACAAGTAAAAATTGTCTTTGCTGTTTTATTATGGAGGCAGTTCATCTACCAAAATCATACTATGAGATATGTTAGAAACATCTGTTCTTGTTCAACAGAAAACCTCTGGTGCTGTGTAAGTTGCTTTAATTTTTTTTCCCTCCAAATCTCTGGCAAATTTTTCTGTTTCTCCTAATATATTGCTGTTATGTAAATATATTTTAGTCTTTGTCTTATATTGTTTTCCTAGAAAAATTCAGTCATTTTTAATACAGTGAGAAGAAAAAGTTTATTTGATAATATGTGTTTTCAACCAATGTAAAATTCATACACCACAAAATCAACCACATTAAAGAGAAAAATTTATTTTGTACAATCACAATGTCATACAACTACCACCTCAATCTAGCTCCAAAATATTTTGTCAACCCAAAAGAACATCCCACTCTGTTTAAGCACTATGTCCCCATTCCTCTATCTCCCTAGGCCCTGGTAACCAAAATTTGCTGATTCCATGAATTTATTCTATAAGAGATGTTTCACGTAAATGAATCATAATATTGAAACCTTTGTAATTGGCATAAGTTTTTCAATGATCAGCTACACTGTAACATATCAGGACGTCGTTTATTTTCATGGCTGAATAATTTTATATATATATATATATATTTTTTTTTTTTTTTTTT